>NC_057798.1:435583883-435600700 GCF_018294505.1 Triticum aestivum | reverse complement strand
GGGCGATGTGCTAGGTGCCTGGGTGTGGGTAGCGCCTCTCATTCAGTAAATATATGGGCCTTTGAATTGATTTTACTATTTACTAGTGTGGATGGGCTGTTTTTTCTTGGGCCCAGAGAAACAATTACTACTAGTACAGTGGAGACACTCTACAGCTACCCAGAAAAACAATTACTACTAGTACAGTGGAGACACTCTACCGCTTCTAACTCCTCCTAGGTCATTGAAATGTCTCCCTCTACTGAATGCTATTATACTTTTGTTCACCGACATGCGGGCCATGCAGCGTGCGGGCCCAAATGCCATCCACCAAATTAGAAGACAGTATGCAGGCGGAGAGTCACCCCGGTCATAGCGTGGCAGTAATGAGTCGTCGTATCACAAAACCCCACCTCCCCGCAGACTAAGTTTGACGGATGAAGCAACCATCATTTCACTCTTTGCTGAATCCCCTTCTCCCTCACCGTCTTTAAGAAAGGAAACACTCGCATCTGCCACTGTTCTTCTCTCCCAACGAAGGGAAGGTAAGCGAATTTGTGATGTTGGTATATTTTCATTCAGAGAAAAAAAAGAACTTTTGCAAAGCAGTAACCAATCCTCTCTCTCTCTCTCTTTTGTTTCATTATCATTGCGATTGTGTTTTCCTTTCAGTGGTCTCCTAGTATTCGTCAGTTTCATGATGGACCAAGGAGAACCAGGCAAAGATCTACCAATATTGGAGCAGACGCGGGAGGCTGATCCCCACGAGACAGAGAGCTCCAAGAAGATGGAGGCAGCCACCGAGCCGACCCCAGATACGCTCACAGCCACTACTGAGATGTTCAACGCCCCATTTAAGGTTACAGACCCCATGGCACTACAGGAGCAGTTTTCCCCTTCGAGGATGTGTCCCCCCCCCCCGCTGAGCTGCCCAAGGTGATTTTCTTCTTTGCCGATCTCGATTGTGGTTTTTCATCTAAGTATGTGGTGATTAATGATGCAAAATTTTATTAGCTTCGATGCCATGCTATACATAGTGGATTAAATAACTTGTGTTTCTTATACTGAAAAGTAATTCAGAATTTGTTTCTGTTTCAGTTAGAGCCCTGATGCAGACAAGGATTGTGTGGTTGTACATGTCACTCGCCATGAGGCGGATGACCTGAATATACGCACTGGGAAAACAGAGTTCTTAGGCTGTTGGATCCTGGAAGCCATTTGCAGTTATACCAATGAAGAGTTGTATTCCAGCCTCACTGTTGTCAGGCTTGTTGCCCAGGGTGTACTGAAGCACAAGAAGTTCAAAGCTACTCCTTCGTTTGTGAGGCATACTGTTCTTGTCAAGCCTACGTAGGAAGATGACATGGCATGCCTCCACAAACAAGTTTATCAGTGGCAAGGCCACAAGGTTGTCTTCGTGAAGGTTCACAGGATTGAGCTGCTACAGGATGTTCTCAATGATGTTCATGGCAAGGTTCGTCTTGTGTCCAGCCCAAATTAGATCGAGGCATGAAATAGTTGCCCCAGCTAGTGTTTAATAGTAGTTTGGATTGTGTCTAATTGTCCGAACCTTGCTTGTTATCGACCCCTCTGGGGCTAGTACTCTGTTTGAATCTGTCTATGGGAACTGGCACTACTTTTGTGTGCCCGTGAATCATGTGAGAACCATTGTAATTGTTGCCGAAACAGATGCGTCCTCACTAGTTTTTTAATGAATATGGCATGGTAAGACATAAGTTGTCACGGTTTACCGTACGAGCAGTGTGTATTTTGATGAAATAGAGCACTCGTTCGAGAGCTATGCGCCGATGTATACATAAGTACTTGTAAACACTGTTGGTGCTACCCCACTTGTAAGAAGTTGTGCAAAACATGGCACATTGGCTCAGCTCGCTTCAACACTAGGCTATCAACCACCTAACAATTAACAATTTGATGTCTGACATATAAGCAACTATGTATCTTGTTACAGTGGTTCCTGCAGTTAACTGAGGCCACAATGTAATAAATTCCAAACATTCACACGCTAGTCCAGCGCTCATGTGGAACACTCACATTAAACTCGTCTTCATAAAAACATGAAAATCATAAGTTAAGCAATTTTATACATCTCAATGATTCATAGAACATAACAAACATATACTAGTTCACAGCAAAAGTCAAAGTTGTGAGAAGGTTTACAAATCAGGAAAAAACAAGCTAGGCTTCTCTTAGCAAAGGGACTCCGGCAGGCTTAAATTTCCTGGAGTTCACTCTGGTTTTTTCTTGTTGCCACCATCCAGGGTTGGGTTCTCTCATTCCAGAGTAACCAATTATAATTGTGGTCTCAGCTGGAATGCTAAACTGAACCATGCAGTGTACTAATCAGGTGAAATTCTTGTGCATTCCACTAAATTTAAGCACCACTATTTGCAGAAATAAGCAGACCACAATGCCTCTTGTCCACGCACCTGTCCAAAAAACCGCCGTGCAGGCATGCCAGCTAGTCCTCGGTTCATGGATGAACTGGTAGAAAGTGCATTCCGGACTAGGATGCAGTTGTTTTCGCTCGTCCCTGCACTGCAATCAGGAAGTAAAACGTACGAATCAGCTTCTTTTAGATAGCGTTGGTCATTCTACCTTAGTTACTACCAATGTAGGGATACCTTGAAGACGGGAGGTTAGACGACGGCAATGAGGGATAGCCATCTCATTTTGCGTAGTTGTACTAAAACTGAGGTGTGTGCTTTTGAGTGCGCGGATAGAAACGATACGGAGACAGACATCCCGAAACAATATGGAGACAGACATCCCTGTTTGCGCAAATAAGAAATACGGTTATTTAACAGTGATAGATATTTGCAGTAGCGTATGATTAACAACAACATCTATTGTGTTATAATTGGCACTAGATTGACAGTATGAGGAGTCCTTAATTAAGTAGTGTCACATCACATCAACCATGCCACTAGATTAACATGCAGACCAATAGCATTAGTATTACTATCATGAGAGTAGCACATGGTCAGTAAATGTGCAATCAAATTTGTGCAGTTCCACTGGGATGAAGCAATGTTAGCGGTGTGAGATTTAAGTGTAACTGCAAAAACACAATTCATGGGAAATAAAGCAAGACGGAAGCACTTCATAAAATGGTGGTGGCATTGCTTCAATTTATCGACAGCACTAGACCATTACTTATAGTGACATTAGTTGGCATTGCTTAATGCTTCATGTGATTTTACATTAACAGTAGTGATATGGGCGTAGGGACAGCATGGGCATAAAGTGGTGAGGCAGATGTGGCTGCCGAGAGCGGCAAACACTCAGGCAGCATGTCTGCATTTGTCCCATTTTTTATCTCCTCGGCAACATTTTCCTATGTGAGCATAGGAAATCTAGACCTGCTCATTCTCATTTGCATTGTCCCCCAACACCCATCACATTCTTTCCTTTCTCAACCAAGAGATAGGTCCACTTCCCCCCACCCTTCGCCATCCACCATGCTTTCTTCGTCTTTTCAACCAAGAGACTGGTAGGGTAGCCAATATCTACTACTTTCCCCCGTTTCCTCTTAGAACCAAGTCCTAGATTCATGCTACAGCTTCTCACTTTCTTCCCTGTTTGAACCAACGCTTAGAGTCGACTGTATGAACTAGCTTTACCTCTAATAATAGTAAAAGTCTAGGTGGCTTTGGAACAGCAGACGGAAGTAGAAAAAGATCCACATAAAGGGAGCTGGGGTAGTAGAGCAAGGCAGGTTTCGAAGGAATATATACTTGAGGGTCGTCGGCATGTGGCAAAGACGGCGTCGGGAGGCCGCATCTTGGCCACAATACCGCAGGGAGGAAGAAGGGGTCGGAGGCCCTCCCGAGCCGACGCTCTCTCGGAGAGAACGGCACGGCCACCGATCAGGACACGCGAGCAGCCGTTGGTCTCCTCCCTCACCGCCGCCGATAGCGTGAATGATGCACCTACACCCCTGCCCCGGTCGAGGTTGTCCGACCGGATTTGTGACCAGCCGTGAGCTAAGAGAGAGTGTGGACACCTATGTCTTGCTTAGATCTCGAGAGCATGAGAGAGTGAATGAGAGGAACCCTAGTAAAGCAAGCGGTAAGGCTCCTGCTTATATATATAGTGGAGTGATTTTGTTGTACCAGCTTCAAAAAATGCGCTCCTACGTGTACCCGCGAGTGGGTGAGAGAACTAGTGCGTGGGTGCACCACTTCTCTTCGTGAGAGTACAATATACTATGCCCAAAGAACGTTCGCCGCAAGAGTAATAGTATAAGTGTGTGACGTGTGAGACAAAATAAAATGTGTGTGACGTCTTTTGTTTTTTAGAAGTTCTGAGGGTAGGGTGTGAAGAGCACATATGTGCGTGACGTCTACCTGCAGATAGATGGTGGGTGCGATGTGCGAGTCTGCGAGAGGACTCGGGAGAGTCGTGACTCGTGAGGGTGCATGTGCGTGAGAGAGAGGGGGGGCACGTATTAATGCAATGCATGTGTCCGTAAATCATTATCCGACAAGCGTTCACCACAAGCCTTTTCCTGACGAATGCCGTAAGAACCGTTAGATCGGCATCCGATAGTGTCAGTTTTGCCATGTCATTTAATAGAACAGCCACTCCTCCTACACACAAATCTTCCACGTGAGTGTTAGCAACTACCGTATGCTCCCTCCGTTCCGAAATGCAATGCATATAGCTTTATTGAAAATTCGAACCTCGCAAACTTTTACCAAGTTTTTGTGTACCAAATTTCACATGTAGAATACCTTGTATATATCATTTCATTCATCTTCCGGAGGTAACTATAAAGATGGGGGAGGAGTCTACAAAGAAAGACCATTGGATCACCCGCAGCAATTTCAACCATCCTTTTGTGTCAAGGAATATCATAGGAACTCTATATGATATGATTTGTATAGGATTTTTTTCCTTTAGAGCCAATTGGTTCATAGGAATAGATTCATATACTCCACATTTCAAAGGAAATAAACATGATATCATTTTATAGCTTTAGAGCCACTTGGTTCATATGAATGGATTCCTATACTGCCTTAATTTCAAAGGAAATTAACATTAGCGTATATTCAATAGAAAAGTTCCGATGATTTGAACCAAATTACATCTCTTTTCTAATCCCTACTCATAGGAATTGAGATACATGTCATCTCTAGATTCAATAGAAAAGTTCCTATGATGTGAACCAAATGACATCTCTTTTCGAATCCCTACTCATAGGAATTGAGATGCTCCATGTCATCTCTTTCCCTACAACTTCCATGTATACATCTTCTATTCCTAAATAGATAGTACAACCCACTAGTAGCTTTTTTCCAAAACATGCAACTATGGCACAAGAACTATATAGTGTGCCAATAACTTTGAAAGATGGTCGCTGGATGAAGCTAATCCGATAGTGCAGAGATAGGCAAATCCGAGCACTACTGGCCATTGGATATCATCAACATTCCACCAGATCTGCCACATGTACAATTTAGAAGACTCCATGGTTGAACTTAAGCATAATGCACAAACCTCAAAACACAAGCACTTCACCTTTGTTCTAGAATCCTCTGTATCATAATTGATTATCTTTTTCTAAATGAATTGCCATTATTTGTTTTTTACTTTATGCTTTACAATGCACAACCCCATGAATCTGAACATTTTTATAAAACTAATTGATTTTAAATGAGATGAACTATAAGAACTAAACGAACATCTACATCATGCTTATATGACTCAAAGCTTTACATGATATAGTGTGTATTTATTCATAATTTGGTTTTGAAATCTCATGCGTTCAATACATGTGTACCTTACTAGTTTTGAGTAGAGTAGTAAATTTCACGCGGCCCCGGGTATATCAAAATGCAGGGCCCATGCATCATTGCCTTTCGATCGAACCTATGTCCACAATTTTTTTGTACGTACTATATGTCCACTGGTCCCCGAACCCAAAATGTTGCCTCGTTCCCGTAAAACCAAGCGGCCCACACATATTTAAGGCATCGACTCGAACCCATTTACTACGACGTGGTCCGCATGCCATAGTACTCCTACAAACCCTACCGCCGCACTCATCATCGGTTTCCTTCAAGAGGACGAGGGAGAAGCCGATTTGTAGTGGAGGCACTTTCAAAAAAAAGGATCTGTAGTGGAGACCCCTACCCTAGGGTGCCCTAGGTAGCTGCCGCACGCATCATTGTTTTCTCTTTTCTTTATGCTCTTGCGCCCTAGAGTGAAATGATGGTTGCTTCATCCATCCAGCTTAATGCGGGAAAGGTGGGGCTTTGTGATTGGACCCCTCATCGCTCATTTTCTACTACTGCGGCGCTACGACCGGGGTGCCCCCAATTCCAACCGCTGCTTTGAACTGTTATTTGGTGCATCGCACGTGGAACAAGACAGTGGATGAGCCACATGTCGGTCAAAGGGGTCCAGTTAAGTGTGTCGCCATTTCGTGTGCGGACTGACCCTGCTTGAGTTGCTGCGCCAACACGACAGGAGCAACCTACCACTTGATTTTGCTCCTTGGTGAATCCCGACTATATTGATCTAAAAAGATACGTGCTGAACTACCCTCTCCATCTCGGTATTTTATTTTTAGATATCTTGGTTTATAGGGCCTGCACGTAGTTCTAGGTCATCCATTTTACTAACTAAATATGAGTTACTATGTCACAAAAAGTATATCACTGGATTCTTAAGCGGATGTAGTTGTATTTAAAAGTCGAGGGTGGGGCTTTTCCTGCGCGGTAGGCGGGGCAGTTCCGCCTAGTCGGTTCGGCAGAGACGTGAGAAGACAAGGGATTAGGCTGCTGCAAACGTAGGGCTGTGTGATTTGACAGCGAGTTACTGCTGGACAGGTGGGGCCCCATGATTTGACTTGCCATTATCATTTTAACTGCGGCGCTACGACTGGCGTGAGTCTCCTGATTCTTGACCACCTCCATATAGGTGCCTCTCCCAATGCTCCACCATGTAGTAGAGGCTGCCTCTTCCATGAGAGCCCACTTCTCCACTTTTTCCTTGCCTCTCTTTCCTCCACATATGCAAAAATGCCATGTAAAGCGCACTATTGTACTTACTTGCTCCTACAAGTGCTAAGCTTGCCACATAGGCATAAAGTCTGATGTGGCCAGTTAATCAAGAAGAGAGAGACTAGTTTGGTGACCCAAGGAAGAAATGGTGCTAAGCACGTGTACCTAGGTGAAAGACAATTTTGAGTCTATAGATAATTAAATGAAGGAAACTTAGCAACAAAAAACTAATAAGCATACCATTTCATTGGAAGAGGTCACTCCTTGGCAAATGCAATAAATACTAGTACTCCCTGTGTCCCATAATATAAGAACGTTTTTGGCACTACACTAGTGTCAAAAACGTTCTTATATTATGGGACGGAGGGAGTACGAAGAAAGAGATAGAGAGAAGTAAAAAAACACTTACAGCCAACCTTATAGCTAATCTTGTTGCAGTATGAGTGACTAAGTGATGACTATGTATGGCATGCCAACATCAGATAGCCTAACACACCGTGTTAAATCTCCAAGGGCGCGACCGCGCGAGCAACGCGATGGTCGTGGTAGGCGCGACCATGATACGGGCTGCTGGATAACCCTCCAGGATAACCCTCCAAGATAGGATATTCACCCATATGTCTAGAATCACACCATGCAACCATTCGATCTCAGATCCATGGGCTCTGGGAAGCCCGTATCATGGGAGAATGGAAAGCCACTCCCCTGCCATTCGCATGCTGGCTGTTCGCTCCTACTCGTCCCCGCACGTCCGTCAATACTACGGCGGTCACTCCTAGTTGTCCCGTCCTTTCACATTACGACAGTTCCACTAATCCTAACCCTCCTCCCAAATCCATGGCGTCCCAAATCTCCATGATCGGCAGTGAGTACAAGGTTAGAACCATCACCGGCGATGAGTTCGACGTCATCTACACCCGTTCTTCCACGACGGTGAAAGGATGCCTTTCTCGCTTCAGACGCATGTTCGAAAACTCAGATGACGAGTGGGTCGCTGGGCTAGATGTTGAGTACACCACAGTCCTAGGACGAGAGAAGGATCTAAAGGACAAAGACAGGAAGAAGCCCGCCGTGATCTAGGTTTGCGTACATAACGTTTGCTTGGTCTACCACATATGCCATGCCTACATTGAGTGCCAGGATTTTAAGAACTTCCTCAAGGACAAAAGTGTGAAATTCGTTACTGTAGACTTTAAGAATGACAAAGAAGTCCTGGGTCGGATAGGCCTCGTTGTAGGCAACCCCTTCGACCTCCAGAAGAATCGGTTGCTTCCCTCTCGTCAGCCTTCAATGCTGACCCCGACAGGAGCCATGGTTCATCCTTTGTACCGTAAACTGGAGAAAACTCATTACATGTTTCATCGTCATGCATGGCAGCGGAATGTACTAGATATAGACCACATCCACTATGTTGCAATGGATGGCTACCTTTGTTTCAATATCTACAAGGGTTGGATGAAGAGCAAGAGCCAAGTGTGCGGTTCAAGCAAAGAAGTATCGGCCAAGAGGAAGAGGCACAAGGACGAAGTCAAGGACGTGGACGAGGACTCCAAGTGAGTAAGGTGTCAGTATCATTGCTCATGGTGGTTCTAATGCAGTATGTGCCGGATTAGTTGCATAGTTTAATTTCAGGTGTGCTTAGTTTAATTTGAGGGGTGTGTTGTGGTGAGCCCCCAGTAGAAATATGTTATGTTTCTTCTCGTTACTTTAACTCTTCAGTATGTACATACTACTAGTATTTCTTTAATAGAATTTAGCACCCCAATTAAGCACGTACTAGCTTTTTTAATAGTATTATATGCATAATTTGGCGACGAGCGCCCTCTATATGTACCACCATTTTTTTAATTTCAGTTTTTGCTCCATGGCGCAATCCATCGATGCTACTACTGTACAAAAGTATACATTTTTTAAAAGGCTAGAGTACTATTCATCACATATATAGCCAGTTAAATTATCAACCTAGAACGACATGCATGCCATGTAGTAAACCGATACGGAGGAAGTATAGTAAAAATGAGGTGATTTTACCGAGCGATCGGCGGGGGAGCATGGCCTGTCATGCGGTCCCACGTGTCATGATGTACCAAGGCGATGCGCGTGTCCCTCTTGAGGCAGAAGCAATACTATGTGGTTTGAGATGATGGCGAACCGAAGTGTGAAATAATGGTTCCTTCGTCCGTCTGGGAAGGTGCGGCATTGTGATTTGACGTCTCATTGCTCATTACTACTACTGTGCCGGTACGAGTGGGGCGCGTCCCCCTGCTGTTCTGCACTGTTATTTGGTGCTTGACACATCGACCCAGTTGCTATATGTCCTACATGTCGGCGACGGGAAGTACATAATTCATGAAAGGGAGCGTTGACAGAGGAGTATACTACAGAATTCATGAAAGGGAGCGACTTAGTTTTGGAAAAATCTATTTTTATGGAGTACGTACCCACTAGGGTTTATAGGGCTCATCTAAAAAACATTCGTTTTTCCGTTTGATAAGTCTCAATTCTACTACTAGTAGTAGTACCATTACATGTTGGATTTCGAGGTGTGTTAGATCATCCGACGCAAGCAGTGTCAAGAGGAAACTAACCAATGCATGTAGAAGTTCATGGAAATTTAGTGTCATTCATGCATTCATTCTAGTTAATGCCTCGGTAAACATAACTTCTTGAGAAAAACGGGCGTACTAATTACTTGTGCAAACTACAAAATTAATTCGACCACTCACCGTCTACCTTGGTTGGAGAGATTTTGAAATTGAGCCATAAACTAGAAAGGAGGGAGTAGTAACTTTTGTCTTGATTACTATTTGTGGCCTTGTATAGATGCAAAATGTATTTTTTATAGTGGCCTTGTATAAGTAAATGGAGGGAGTATTAAGGCCTTCCACTATGTAGGCCAAAATCGGTACCAAAATCTGGTGCCCTCCATTGCGTAGCAGGTGACATAACAAAATTTTAGGGAACCGGAGCATCTACTTGCTCCGGTGCCAAATCCATCTGCAAAGTAAATTAAGCGCGTCAGCCGTCCTTGTAACGCAAAGAGCTGGCAACGAGCTAGGAACCAGGACGCTGCTAGTAGGGTGAGATGGGCTGATATATAGTAGTTTATGTACATGGGCCCTAGCTTCATTGAATGCCAAATTCTTTCACATAGTGTGGGCGGTGCTAAAACTTCTTCATCTGGCATCGACATGGGCGTGGTATACTTTTGCAGAGTTTTGGCACCGCTACATAGTGGAGGGCCGGCATCCACAGCGTGTAGAGGCAACATGGCCTCTAAGCTGGGGTCCACTTACCCGCCTCTAAGATTTTTCTCAGGTCGCCCAGTGTATAAAATTTAATCTGGCCTCTAAGACGGAGCCCACTGCATGCAACATACACATAAAGAATACCTTTTTTCATTGGCCATGCTAGCATGCAGTATGCACTACTGAGTATGACTAGTGGGGACGCAGAATTATTTTAGTAGGGAGAGAAATTGGAGGCCGCCTCTTGGCTTAGAGGCGATGCTAGCCACTTTTTCTTAGAGGTGATCCCTTGCAATGTATGGCGACGGTCTCCAAGTCACTAGAGGCGGGCTTAGAGGCGAGAAAAGAGCACACTGTCGATGCTCTAAACGACATATATATTCCAAACAATATGATAATCTCTCTCACCAAGGTACGTGTAACGCCCGGGATACAACTTTCCATATTTGTAACTCCAACTCTTGCCTTTTCCGGAGATGCGATATGATATTTCCTTCGTGGTTGGGTTTTTGTCGTTTGTTTTGCATTTTGTTCATATCTTGCATTTCATCTCATAGCATCATGCGCATTGCATCGACATTGTTTTCAAAACTCGTGTCCTTTCGTTGTTGCCGCTTCTTCCTCGCTTCCGTTGACCTTTCTTAGACCAACCGTTCATTGTTGTCCGACCATTTGACCCTCTTTGCACAGTCCACCGACCACCTCCGCAACCTAGTCCAAAAACTTCTCCCGAACCCGACCTAGGCTGTCATGACCAATGGGTCCGGATCATCTCCAAAAATCTACAAAAAATCTCCGTTTTCGTTTTTGGACCCCCTAGCCTATTTTTCTCGACCGCCCAATTTCGATCGGACGTATTGAATTAACCCCTACCCTAATCCCCTTACTGTATAAATAGATGCCTAACCTAGATACTAGGGGCTTGTCCCATCCATTCCCCTCCTTGCGCCGCCGCTAGCTCCACCTAGTCTCCCCCTTCCTCGGGATCCCTGATCCAATCCATCCACCCCACCCGGCCGAACCAACCACCTCCTCGTTTTGCATCCCCGACCAACCAAGCAGCCCAGTCCCTCGAACGCCTCCTTCCTCAAGTAGGAGCTCGACCTACTTCCGGCGACCACCACCGGTGACAAGAACAAGACTGCTACCCCGTTCCCCTTCCCCTTCTTTTCCCTCTCTGGTTTCCTCTCCCTCTGCTCATCCCTCTGCTCGTTTCCTTTGGAGAGGGGACCTCCATGGACGAACGCCAAGGCTGCCAAGAGGATCCAAACGCCACCAGCTTGCCTCTGCTCTGCCTCCCCTCGCCAAATCTGCTCCGTTCCCGGCGCCCTCCGCCTTGCTTGCCGTGGGAGCTCCAAGCAGATGCCTTCCAGGAGCCTCCCGTCCGCGTGGGACCTCCAACCAACACCTCAGTTCCCTTCTGACCGCCAGCGCCCCTTCCTCATCCTGATCCTGCAGCCGCTGCCTCGTCAGCTCTGCCTCGCCGGATCGTGTTGCAGGTCGCCCTTCTCGCGCTCCAGCCCTCTCTCTTTTCCCCCTCTCCATCTCACCATCTCTCTCTCTAATCTCTATGCTCTCTCTTCCTTTGCCCACAGGAACCCCCATGGACGCCATGCTCGAGCTCCGCCTCGCTGCCATTTTGCACCCGTTCCAGCCAGGAAATGGATGGATCCGTCTTCCCCGGGTTCGTCCTCATGCCGCTCCAGCCCCGCTCTAGTCCCGTGCCAAGTTGCCGTCCCCTTCCTCGCTTGAAGCCGTCGCCCCGCCAAGTCCCTCGTCCTCCTCTGCTTCGATCAGGAGGACAAGACGCCCCGATCTGCGCCTCCCCTTGCCGGATTTGGACCCCGGCGCCTCCCCCCGCGCTGTTTCGGCCGGTTCCGCCGATTCCGTCACCAGGACCCCCCTGCGTCTTCCTCTCCATCGCCATGGTCCTGCTGCTGCTTGTGTTCTTCAGAAACGAGAGCAACAGTTCGCTCGTTCCGAGCATTGACCGCGCCTGCAGCGCCTGGGCCGGCAGCCTCCAAGCCCAGCAACCAGCCTCCCAACGCCCTCTCCATAGTTATGGGCTTGGCCCATGGTGAGAAACCCCCAAGCCCTTCCTGTGAACTGTTGGGCCAGCCTTTGTTTTGGCCCGTTCATATTTTTTTTCCTGCCTGCGAATTTAGTCATTATCCTGTGATTCACCTGTTTTGCAGAAAAACCCTCCAACTTCATGCATATAATAACTCATGAACTATGCCTCATATGTAAAAAATTCATATATGTAAAATGCTTAGTTTTTCATCTAGTTTCATAATATGCCACTTTCATCCATGTTAAAATGTTTAAACTTGTTGTTTGTTTAATTTTGCATAAATGCCATGCTAAAATGATTTATTTCATAACTAAATAACCGTAGCCCGGATTTAAATGTTCTTTATATGTAAATGGGGCGGAAAATGCATAGATTAACATGTTGCACTTAATTTTCCTGTTTAACAACTATAAAATATGGTTTAGGGCAGAACAGTACCAAATCTAAAATATGGACATCAGGATTTTATGGAATTGTTGTTTGTTCTTCCGGCCTCATTTAAACTTGCCTAGTTAGGTAGTTTTCTTATGCTTAACCTCTTGCCATGTTTAACAACATTTAATATTGATGAGTAGCATAAACGAGAGTGAACTAAATACTTGAATGTGGTGTTTCGTCAATATGCAACTCGTTGCATATTGAGCTCCACTTAACTTGTAGTATCATTTGTTGCACTTTGCCATGCCATGCCTATTTAAATCGGACATGCATCATACCTGATTGTGCATCATGCCATGCTTATGTGATGGTTGTTTACCATGTTGTTTGTTTCTTTCCGGTGCTGCTTCTTAGTTCCGGTAATGTTGCGATTGTGAGGATTCGTTTGACTACTCCCATCCGTCTTCTTCATGGACTCGTTCTTCTTCCTTGCAGGATTTCAGGCAAGATGACCGTCACCTTGGATATCATTACTATCATTGCTATGCTAGTTGCTTCGTTCTATCGCTTTGCAGTGCTACCTATCTCTTGTCTATCAAGCCTCCCAGATTGCCATGTCAGCCTCTAACCTTTTTCACCCTTCCTAGCAAACCATTGCTTGGCTATGTTACCGCTTTTGCTCAGCCCCTCTTATAGCGTTGCTAGTTGCAGGTGAAGATGAAGATTGCTCCATGTTGGATTATGTTTATGTTGGGATATCACAATATCTCTTATATTATTAATGCATCTATATACTTGGTAAATGGTGGAAGGCTCGGTCTTATGCCTGGTGTTTTGTTCCACTCTTGCCGCCCTAGTTTCCGACATACCGGTGTTATGTTGCCGGATTTTGCATTCCTTACGCGGTTGGGTGATTTATGGGAACCCCTTGACAGTTCGCTTTGAATAAAACTCCTCCAGCAAGGCCCAACCTTGGTTTTACCATTTGCCTCACCACCACCTATACCTTTCCCTTGGGTCGGCCAACCCGAGGGTCATCTTTTTTTAGCCCCCCCGGGCCAGTGCTTCTCTAAGTGCTGGTCCGAACCGAGCGATGTCCGGCGCCCCTGGGCAACCAGGGTCTATGCCAACCCGACGTCTTGCTCATCTGGTGTGCCCTGAGAACGAGATATGTGCAGCTCCTATAGGGATTTGTCGGCAGAGCGGGTGGTCTTGCTGGTCTTGTTTTACCATTGTCGAAATGTCTTGTAAACCGGGATTCCGAGACTGATTGGGTCTTCCTGGGAGAAGGAATACCCTTCGTTGACCGTGAGAGCTTGTGATGGGCTAAGTTGGGACACCCCTGCAGGGTTATAAACTTTCGAGAGTCGTGCCTGCGGTTATGTGGCAGATGGGAATTTGTTAATGTCCGGTTGTAGATAACTTGACACCAGATCCGAATTAAAACGCATCAACCGCGTGTGTAGCCGTGATGGTCTCTTTTCGGCGGAGTCCGGGAAGTGAACACGGTTTTGAGTTATGTTTGACGTAAGTAGGAGTTCATGATCACCTCTTGATCATTGCTAGCTTCACGACCATTCTATTGCTCCTCTTCTCGCTCTTATTTGCGTATGTTAGCCACCATATATGCTTAGTCGTTGCTGCAACCTCACTACTTATCCTTTCCATACCCATTAAGCTTTGCTAGTCTTGATACCCATGGTAATGGGATTGCTGAGTCCTCGTGGCTCACAGTTTACTACAACAACAGTTGCATGTACAGGTTATGCGATGATCATGACGCGAGAGCGATGTTTGATTGTTTTGGAGTTCTTCTTCTACTTCTTATTCGATCAGGGGATAGGTTCCAGGTCGGCAGCCTGGGCTAGCAGGGTGGATGTCGTTTGAGTTTCTGTTTGTGTTTCATCTGTAGTCGGATGGTGCTCTTATGTTGTATTCGTGTGGCATTGTATGCCTTTTGTATGTATCCCCATCTATTGTGTAATGTTGATGTAATGATATCCACCTTGCAAAAGCATCTCCAATATGCGCTTCTATCCTTGGTGGGACCTTTGAGTCTCTTTAGGATAGTATCGCATATTGGGCGTGACAGTACGTAGTAGGGACGAGGAGTAACAGAGGGAGTAGTAAAATTTTCTCCTCGTGCTGTGAGCCACCACGCGCGTGGGTGAGGGAGCGGGCGTAAGGCGTACAGTAGTAGGAGTACTACTACTACTACTCGTAAGCAAGCTTCACCTCATCCTGCGAGCCACCGCGCCCGTGGGCGGGGGAAACGGCGTACTAAGCAAACTTCTACTCATTCTGCGAGTTGAAGGGACACATCAAAAGTACTCCAGTGTATAGAGCCTTGCCTCTAAGGTAGGCCCCACATGGTTTGCCTCTTTTTTTTAACATAACACATCAAGTCGTAATTTGTTTGTTCACCCGTGGTGGACGATCCTCCCTCCACCAAGTGGACAACCCGTACACATGTCAAATTACCACGTGGGCCGCCTTCTCCTACAGAAATGAGATCCACCGTGTACCTGCGCGGATGTGGTTGGGAAAGTATGGGAGTACGTGCGTCGTGCGTGCACCTCTTCTCTTCATGCACGTCCCCCACCTACGTGGGTGTGTGCGAGAGAGATACAAACCTAGACATAATGCGTCGTCCATCCCCATGCCTCCACCCAGTCCGACCACCAGTCACCACCACGCCCCACTCCTCCTCAACTTATCTCTCATCTTTCTCCCTCCATTTTATATACAAGGGGCCACTATCAAAATTAAAATTTGCAGATATACAAGGCCACTAACACTAATCAATGCAATATTAATGGTGTTTGCCTCGTGGTACTAGCAAAGGAGGATATTAATTATCCCTTGCATGCATGCGGGAGTTTGTAAAAAATGCATCTTGATGTTCCATGCAATGCACGGGCATCTTGCTAGTCCATGAAAACAACACATGGCAAAATTCCACGGCGAACGAGGGATTTGAATCTGTTGGGAGGGGCATTTTGGATCTTGCCCGGGGTAGCCAAAATATTGGCGACCCTTTTGTCCACTAGTGCCTTTGCCACCGATGAACGAGGAATGGCTCTGGTGCTCATGTTGTCATGCATCCTCCAGCGCGCACGTTGGAGACGAGCTCGCACGAGCTGTGTTTTTTTTGTCCCACGACGCCGCCCGAGCTGCCCGCAGACCGACCGGCGACCCGCAAATTACGCCATCCAACCGTAGCCGCACACATTATGACAGCAACTCAACCAACCATACGAAATTCACGCAAACACGTAGACAAACTGATATTTCATATAAACAATAATGGAAATCATATAAACAACGACATGCTGGCGTGTTCAGCCGGGCGTGCAGCGAGTGGCGCCCTCGACTCTGACCTAGGACACCGCGCCGTTCTTCCACTAACGTGTGGGCTCTTTGGGTACATGGCATGCATGTCAGTGACCCAACACAGGCAGCGCATAGCAGAGGAACCTTTGGTGGGCCAGGGCGGTCAGAAGCGGGCATTTCATAAACCGATGATTGTTCATTGAGTGTGACGTCATGTTTTTAATGTAGATAAGCCTACTATGTTGATAGCCCATTCGATACGTCGTGATTCATAAAGACCGCTGCAAACATCAATGTTATGCTTATCACAGATAAGATTGATTAATACCCGTAACAATCCATGTCCTTAGCAAAGGGTGCATGCACGTATAGGTTGAGCATGTGTCTTGCGTCATGTGCTGTGTGCATGTAGGCGTGCGAGTGTTGCGTGCATGCAAGGGTATGTTTCAGTGTTGCATGCATGGGTGTGTACGTGTGTGTGTTCGTGAGTGCATGTGTACGTGTTAGTGTTGCACGCCAGCATGCGTGCGTGTGTACGTTATGTGTACGTGTCAGTGTGGCATGCCTGCATGCATGCATGTCTTGCGTGCGTGCATGTGTACATGCGAGGTGAGGCTACACGTCAGTCGACTGACTTTTTCACCTCTGGTCGTTAGATTTTCCAGCCATTGGATACGAAATCAAGGGCCTCCAGTTTATCATCAAACTCCACCCCCCCTGAGCCGCCAGCCACCACCGGCCGAACCACCAGCCCCCGCCGACTGCGGCCGGCCC
>NC_057798.1:435533741-435583668 GCF_018294505.1 Triticum aestivum | reverse complement strand
TTCTCCGGCAATCCCCACCCACCGCCAATGAACGCCCCCAACCGCCGGCGACTGCCAACCAGAGGTCTCACGACTTCGAATACCCACCGACCACCAATTTATTACCATTTATGTCCTTGATTTACGTGCTGACGGGTGGGCCCTATGATAATGTGCGCTGCTGAATGTGGACCGTTTGACTGGTCAATTGATCGTGTTATCAACAAATTATGGAGCTGTATGGTGAGCCAGTGACCGTATGATCACCCTAAAATGTACTCCTATTTTATTAACACAGTACAGACTCAAACTACCATTTCTTTCTTTCATATACAGGCTGACAGGTGGGCCCCATGGTTACGCGCCCCGATGGTGCAACACTAGTTGCGCCGCGTGGAACATTTGACTGGTCAATTGATTGTGTCATCAACAAAATACGGAGTTGTACGGGTGAGCCAGTGACCATATAATCATGACATGTATTTTTTTAACACGGTACAGACGCAAGGGCTCATATATACGCGCAAGCACTCACCACTATAAGCGCACACACGCGAACCCTACACCTATGAGCACCTTCGAGAGAGTGGGCCAGCATATATGATCTTGAGATTTTACGAAGTCACCATAGGTGCCTCATAGTCGAGTGGAACGTCTCCTCCCACTGAACGCACATCGCTAAAAAATACTGAAATTAACACAAGATAAATGCGAGCACCGGGACTTTAACCTTGGTGGGCTCGAGAAACCACTGTCCTCCTAACCACCCAACCACATGTTGGTTAGCACGACAAAATGTATGTGGTGATCGTGATGAGCTTATTCTGAAGTCCAGTGACCATATCGTGCTTTCGCTTCAAATACAATGACCATAAGTGTCGTCAACAAAATATGGAGACATATCATGAGCTAGATACCGTTGTACTATTGTATATGCTTATTTTCTTAGTGGCCGATTGCATGTGTGGTATGGTGAGCACATCATTTCTAGTTGTGGTGGGTCAACATGAAGACTCATGGGTCGGTTCCATCCTGCGCCACATATAGGTTAGACCGAGATGTGTTATATGAAGACCCATGTGGAGGACTCGGCATACAACACAAAGCTACCAGAGTGCGGAGGACTCTATCCCCACTGGTGATAAGCCGACTATATATGACTTGTAACCCTAGGTGCCCAGTATGTTATAGAAGCTTGGGGGCTAGTTCGTTGATAGTATACACATACGCACAATGCCTGGTATGCACGTGTACTTTGTACACACCCCTATCACTAATATATAGTACCAGGAGTAGGGTCTTTCTTTAACTGCAAGGGTCTGATCCGAACTAGGGTAAAACTTTGCCTCGTATTACCATCCAGCCTAACAGCTAGGGATATCCTAGCGAATGATATGATGAAATCATATCTGCCAACTACTAAGAGAGAGGTGTGTCTTGGGGGGAGGGGGCAATGTGTGCGAGAGAGGCCTAAAGATAATGTGCGTGCGGGAGACACGTAGGCACATATATGTGCGTATAGAGGGCTAGTAGAGACCGTGCATGTGTATATATGCATGTGAGAGAAATAGTGTTTTCCAACTGAGATTAGTGAAAAGAGTGGTACATAGTATTCAGAAAGAGAGAGAGAGAGAGAGAAACAAAGAGAGCATGTGCGTGAGACACCCCGACACCCTGAGAGAGATTGTGAGCATGTGTGAAAGAGAAATGCCGATGCATATAAAGTGTGTGCACTTATGCGTTAGATAGAGATATATATAACGCGTTTGTGAGAACGGGCCGAGGCATAGTGCATCTACGTGTAAAATGCGGTTCTACGCATTAAATTAAAATATAAATGGCATTATTATTTTTAGATGAGATCATAAATTTTGCAAATTGCGTATGGATGAAGATCGGTCTATCAGACACCCATGCTCTATTGCATTCTAGCATGTGCATGTGTTTATTTCATATTATAGATCCATAGAGTGAGAGTGGTTTGAAATAAAGGCAATGGATGCTTTTGCAATTCATATATAAACATTAATTAGTGCACTCCATGTTGTTAGTGTGAAGCACTTTATACATTTGTCACTTGCATGGATACATTCCAAATTGCTAGCTATGAAATAGAATACATGTCGAATTCAACATAAAGGGGGTTTCGAAGATTCGAATTCATAGGAAGTGCTTCCATCTATTTGAACCTGAGATAATGGCCTTTGTAAATCAGATGTAAAAGGGGGCATCAATCTTTGTTGTGAGTTTGAACATGCTATATATATTCATACGCATATCTAACCTTTTTTTTGCAACCAAGGATATTATATCTGGAACCATGCATGAACTGAGGTAAGTTGCATATTTTTTAATATATACTCGTGTACAATGTATATTCCAATGTACCCCCCCCCATTCCAAAATAATCGTAGCTTTATGATTTTCAAGAGTAAAGATTTGTGAAGTTTGACAAATCCTGAAAGTTCAATTCAAGAGAACCAAAAACGTTAATGCTTCTGCTCCCAAATATTGAATGAAGCGCCAAATAGGCCTCTGGTCACCCAAAACCGCGCGAGACTAATGTTTGGTGGTAGGAAATTGCTGTCCTGACTCTGGCCCGTGTAGCCGATCGGCCCGATGTCCAAAGGTCTAAACCGGGGTAGGGGTTTGTAACTTCACCAAGACGCCAGTCTCAACCGCCTCCGACAAGCATTCATACGCTGTGGGCGCCTATACACCCATGCGCTCGGCCAAAATCTATCCCGCCCACATTTGGGACACCTGACATGACTGTCCTACCCCCAACCCGCAATATGTCCGAAATTTTAGATGGGGGCAAAGTTTGTAACTTTCCCCAAATTTCAAACAAGCCCGTCTCAACCCGAAACATTGTTCCCCCTTAGTTCCCCGCCTTCCTCCGTTTCCCCATTCATACTCCATGGGCACGAAAATTCCCTCTCCACCATCCGCAAAACCCCAGCCTCCTCCGTCCTCCACCCCACAGTGGCCAATCCACCGCGGCCCTCCTCCATCACGCCGGAGTCGGTACCTCGACGTCGTCGTCCAACACAACCGCAACCGCAATGCCCTCAAGGACTTAGCAGCTGAAGCCGAGGCAGAGCTGCCTCCACGATGCCGACGCCGACGTGCACCGTACCAGAACCACTCCGACCACGCCGTCCTGTGTCTCACTGCTGCCGCTCCACTGTCACAACCGTCCACTGCACCGAAGCTGTTCCCACTATGCCGTTGTTCGCCACCTTGGATCTGCTTCCCCGCCGCCGACAGACGTACACCGCACCACACTCAACAACTTGGTCATGGGTTCGTCCAAGGCTGCACCGTCCTCCACAACTTCTGGTTTCCGGCAAACCACAAGAAGATCGTTGGAAAAACAGAAGGAGGACATAGCACTGCTAGCAGAAAGAGGTACTCCTCTTCCCATATTCGTGCAAATCTTACGTCTCCGCTCACACCGTATTCATCCCATGAAAGAAACTAGTTGAGCGCTTCTTATTGCATCTTCTTCGTGATACTAAATGCACAAGGTTTCCCCCCTTTTACTATTTCACCTTTGCTAGAGGTCAGTAGCCCGCCTGGATTTCAATTCAGGGTCACTCAAACCGCAATTAAAAGAAGCAGCACCCACTTAGGTGCGCGGAGCACCTACTCCGCATGTTTCCTGGGGAAGCGGCGCATCGGTGTCTATCATAGGGGTGTGGGGCGCATGAGCTGCTTGCACCCGATTTGGAGGTCGGCGGGGCTTGAATAGATGGCCGGGGGCGGTGCCAAGCACGGCAATGCGATGAGGTCGAGGGGAGGGCGCAAGCGGGGAGGAATACTGGGCCGGTGGTCGCTGGCGTTTCGAGGAAGATCGTCAACACTGACTGGCTGGAGGTAGATGAAGGCGATCTGCCCGTTCTTTGTACATCGGACGGTGCACAAAAAATGGACTGGCCTATTTTCTTTCAGTGGACTGTTATTTTCATAGAGTCCTGTAGTAATTTATTGTGCCATGCATGTTGTAGAGCTATCATATGTCTCCCGTCATTTATTTCTCACCGACCTGCTATCTGCTACCGTTACACCGTACTAATTGTGCACACACTTCACCCATACTCACACTATTGTTTTTTTATGCATGGGTATTTCAAACTCTAACGCAGATTGATGAATGCAGAAAAGAAAAGACAGAAGTCGCTCCAGTGTAATTTGAAGATAAGCACTAAGCGTTTCAGCGCTCTAATGGGTGCAGTGTCAGCAGTTGGATACAGTAAACGTAGCTCTACAGTTGATGATCTCAATTGCCACACACAACCATCCCAGGTGCTTGCATTAACTTCGTGCTGTCAAATGTGGTTGCATGTTGCATATGGTGTCTAGCTTGTATTGCTTCCAATTTGGTTAAATTGCATCGGCTTACTTTACACATTATACCTTTGAGAATGACATGCCTTCCTGTTTTTGATACATACTACATATGTCTATTAACCATGTTCGTACATCAAACTAATGTTCATTTGTATCCCTCGTCAATCACTTATGATGACACAGTCACCCGAGTGGGTTACTGTGAGACACCCTACTCATTTAAAGAGTGCAGTGTCATCCTCCCCACATGATTCTCAAGAAACAGCAAGGCTAAATGAACATAGTCAACTTAGCTCTCTAGTTGATCACCGCAATTCCCCCACACCACCATCATAGGTGCTTGCTCTTACTTGGCAGTGTGATATGTGGTTGCATGTTGCATATGGTGTCTACCTTGTAATGCTTCTAATTAGGGTAAATTGCATCTTCTTAGTTAACACATTATACCTGTGAATATGACATGCCTTCCTATTTTTGGTACATACTATGTCTTTCTATTAACCATGTTCTTACATCAAACTACTTTTCTTGTGTATCCCTCATCAGTCACTTCTGACGATACACCTTCAGGTTGACAGTGTAATATTGGTTGCATCTTGCATATCATTTCAAACATGTATTGCCTCTAATTTGTTGAAGTTCCACTTATAATGAGACACATCTAACTTGGTAGAGTGATTTTGGTTGGATCTTTCATATGGTGTCTAGATTGCATCGCTTCCAATTTGTTGAAATGCCTTCTGCTTAGTGTTTTTCATACATATTCCATCCTCCTACAATGTGGTTGCCATACATAAAAGTTGTGTTCGTCAGTATCATGCATCAACGAATTTGGAAGTGCGAATTTCATTCTTCTTCTTGTGTGTTTACTTGACAAGGCAAAATCTGAAAGGACGAAGGCACGGAATGATGGAGGTCCTCTGGAGTGACCGAAACAGATGATCTCTGCAGATTCTCTTGCTACTCGTACTGCAGAGCTAGTTCCACATCTCATGTCCCCTACTCCACAACCCAAGGTGCTTGCTCTAACATGGCAGTGTGATATCTGGTTGCATGTTGCATATGGTGCCTAGCTTGTATTGCTCCTAATTTGTTAAGTTGCATCTCCTTAGCTTACACATTATACATGTGAATATGACACGCCTTCCTGTTTTTGGTACATACTACATCTGCCTATCGCACCATGTTCTTACATCAAACTACTGTTCTTGTGTATCCTGCATCTATCGCTTATGATGAGACAGTCACGCGTGTGGGTTAATATGAGATGCAATACTCTTATAAAGAATGCAATTTCATCCTCTCCACATGATTCTCAAGAAACAGCAAGCCTAAATGAAGATATTGAACGTAGCTATGTACTTGAAGACCGCACTTCCCCTACACCACCATCACAGATGCTTGCTCTAACTTCGCAGTGTGATATGTGGTTGCATGTTGCATACGGTGTCTATCTTGTAATGTTCCTAATTAGGGTAAATTGCATTTGCTTAATTTACACACTATACCTGTGAATATGACATGCCTTCCATTTTTGGTACACACTACATATATGTGTTAACCTTGTTCTTACATGAAACTACATCTCTTCTGTATCCTGCATCAATCACTTACGATGAGTCACCTTTATTCGTTGCATATTGCATATTATTTCTAGCCTGTTGTCATGTATTGCTTATAATTTGGTCAAATACATTTGTTAGGGCACCCTTTCAATTTGGCAGAGTGATATTGGTTTCATCTTTCATATGGTTTCTAGCTTGCATTGATTCTAACAAGTTCAAGCACCTTGTGCTTAGTTTACACTTTATACATCATACATGTCAATATGCCACACCGTCCTGTTTTTCATACATATTCCATCCTCCTATCATGCGGCTGCCTTACATGAAAGTAGTGTTCATCAGTATCATGCATCAATGAGTTCTGAAGAGCAAATTTTATTCATTTTTCTTGTGGGTTTGACTTGACAAGGCAAAATCAAGAAAGAGGAAGGAAAAGAGTAAGGAAGGCGATGATGGTGGTCCTCTGTAGCAACATAAACGGGGCATATGTACCGATTCTCCTTGTACTGATAGTGCATTACAAGGTCCAAGTCTCCGCTCCCCTACTCCACCATCCAAGGTGCTTGCTCTAACTTGGCAGTGTGATATCTGGTTACGTGTTGCATATGGTGTCTAGCTCTTATTGGTCCTAATTAGTGTAAACTGCATCTGCTTATCTTACACATGATACATGTGAATATGACACGCTTTCCTGTTTTTGGTACATACTATATCTGTCTATCACACCATGTTCTTACATGAAACTACTCTTCTAGTGTATCCTGCATCAGTCACTTATGATGGGACACCTTTAAGTTGGCAGTGTTATATTGGTTTGTGTCTTGAATATGATTTCTAGCATGTATTGATTCTAGTTTGATGAACGCCACCTATGACGAGACAATTTTAACTTGGCAGAGTGATATTGATTGCACCTTCCATATGGTGTCTCGTTTGCAGTGCTTCTAATTTGTTGAAGTGCCTTCTGCTTAGTTACCACATCATAGGTGTGAATATGTCAAGCCGTCCATTTTTTCGTACATATTCCATCCTCGTATCTTGACTTTGCCTTTCATCAGAGTAGTGTTCGTCAGTATCATGCATGAATGAGTTCTGAAGAGCGAATTATATTGCTTTTTCTTGTCGGTATGACCTAACAATGCAAAATCAATAAAGCTGAAGGAAATTGCCAAGGCATTGGATGATGGTGGTCCTTCCAAGCAATTGAAACGGAGGTTATCTACAGATTCTACTCCGCCATCCTCCCAACAAGATTTGCAAGACAACGCAAGGTTAGACAGTCAACATAGTTGTGTAGATGATGAGCACATCTCCCCTACTCCATCATCATAGGTGCTTGCTCTAACTTGGCACTATTATATGTGGTTGCATGTTGCGTATGATGTCTAGCTTGTATTGCTTATAACTTTGTTGAATTGCATCTGCTTACTTTACACATAATGCCTGTGAATATGACATGTGTTCTTGTTTCTACATCAGGCTACTGTTCTTGCATATCCCGCATCAGTCACTTATGATAAGGCACCTTTAAGTCGCCACTGTGATATTGGTTGGTCTTGCATAGGATTTCTAGCATGTACTGCTTCTAATTTGTTGAAATGCCATACAGTTTGAACTTGGCAGAGTGATATTGGTTGCATATTTCATATGGGTCTAGCTTGCAGTGCTTCTAATTTGTTGAAATGCCTTCTGCTTAGTTACCACATCATAGGTGTGAATATGTCATGCCATCCTGTTTTTCATACATATTCCATCCTCGCATCATGTGTTTGCCTTTCATCTGAGTAGTGTTCGTTAGTATCATGCATGAATGAGTTATGAAGAGCGAATTTTATTCCTTTTTCTTATCGGTTTGACTTCACAATGCAAAATCATTACAGTTGAAGGAAATTAGTCTGGCAGTGGATGATGGTGGTCCTTCGGAGCAACGAAAACAGGGGGTCTCTACAGATTCTACTCCGCCATCCTCCCAACAAGATTCGCAAGACAACACAAGGCTGGACAGTCCATGTAGCTGTGTAGATGATGATCACATCTCCCCTACTCCACCATCATAGGTGCTTGCTCTAACTAGGCACTATTATATGCGGTTGCATGTTGCATATGATGTCTAGCCTCTATTGCTTCTAACTTGAGTTGCATCTGCTTACTTTACACATAATGCGTGTGAATATGACACGTGTTCCTATTTCCAGAACATACGTGTACATGATGAGCACATCTCCCCTACTCCACCATCACAGGTGCTTGCTCTTACTTGGAACTATTATATGTGGTTGTGTTTTCTGTATGATGTCTAGTTTGTATTGCTTCTAATTATGTTGAATTGCATCTGCGTAGCTTACAACTTATACCTGGAATGATCACTTACCCATAAGACACATTTAACTTGGGACCGTGATGTAGGTTGCATCTTGCATTGTCTTCTAGTTTGTACTGCTCCTAATTTCTTGAAATGGCACTTACGACGAGACACTTTTTACCTGATAGAGAGATATTGGTTGCATGTTCATGTGGTGCCTAGCTTTCATTTCTCCTAATTTTGTTGAAATGCCTTCCGCTTACTATTTTTTCATACACATTCCATCCTCCTATCGTACGTGTGAATATGAAACACTGTCTTTTTTGTATATATTCCATCCTCCTATCCTGCGCTTGCCTTACATCAAAGTAGTGTTCGTCTGTATCATGCATCAACCAATTATGCAGAGCTAATTTTATTCATCTTCTTATGGTTTTGACTTTGACACAAAGGCGCCAGTGTTTGTCCTTTTTTGGTACAATTACCAGGTTGGCTAGCCAGTCCGGATGTTTGATGTCTCTGATGAATCCGGCTTCTAAGAGTTTGGCTAGCTCCTCTCCCATTGCCTGTCTTTTGGGGTTGGAAAATCGCCGAAGAGCCTGTTTGACTGGCTTGAATCCTTTTAGGATATTTAGGCTGTGCTCTGCCAGCCTGCGTGGGATTCCTGGCATGTCTGAAGGGTGCCAGGCGAAAATGTCCCAATTTTCCTGAAGGAATTCTCATAGTGTGGCTTCTACATTAGGATTTAATTATGCCCCAATGGAGGCCATCTTTGTGGGGTCCGTTGGATGGACCTGGAATTTGACTATTTCGTCTGCTGGTTTAAAGGAGGTGGACTTGGACCTCTTATCGAGTATCACATCGTCCCTATCCACCATGGAGCGCAGCGCAGTTAGTTCATCTGCCGCTAAGGCTTCGGATAATGCCTCTAGGGCCAGTGCGGCTGTCTTATTTTCAGCGCGGAGTGTTGTATCTGGATCACTGGCAAGAGTGATTGTTCCATTGGGTCCGGGCATTTTGAGCTTCATGTACCCGTAATGGGGTATAGCTTGGAAGATTATGAATGCCTCTCGCCCTAACAACGCACGGCTGTGGCTCGAATCCATCGAGGATCAAGTCCCCGCGGATGTCAGCCATGAAGTTCAAACTTCCAAATCTGACCTGACGGCCAGGGGCATACCTTTCGATCTGCTCTAGATGGCCAAGCGAATTGGCCCGCAGTGCAAAGCCGTCGAATACGAAGATCTGTCCGGGGAGGAAGGTCTCACCCTAGTCGTTGATGATGATAGAAGAAGCCATCGAGCCTATTGGTGATGACACAGAGGAACTCTCAATGAAAGCACCAATGTCGGTGTCAAAACCGGTGGGTCTCGGGTAGGGGGTCCCGAACTGTGCGTCTAGGCGGATGGTAACAGGAGACAAGGGACACGATGTTTTACCCAGGTTCGGGCCCTCTTGATGGAGGTAAAACCCTACGTCCTGCTTGATTAATATTGATGATGTGTGTTACAAGAGTAGATCTACCACGAGATCAAGGAGGCTAAACCCTAGAAGCTAGCCTATGGTATGATTGTTGTTTGTCCTACGGACTAAAGCCATCCGGTTTATATAGACACCGGAGAGGGCTAGGGTTACACAGAGTCGGTTACAATGGTAGGAGATCTACATATCCGTATCGCCAAGCTTGCCTTACACGCCAAGGAAAGTCCCATCCGGACACGGGACGAAGTCTTCAATCTTGTATCTTCATAGTCTTGGAGTCCGGCCGATGATGATAGTTTGGCTATCCGGACACCCCCTAGTCCAGGACTCCCTCAGTAGCCCCTGAACCAGGCTTCAATGACGACGAGTCCGGCGCGCATATTGTCTTCGGCATTGCAAGGTGGGTTCTTCCTCCGAATAATTTATAGAAGATTGTGAACACCAGGATAGTGTCCGGCTCTGCAAAATAATTCCCACATAACACCGTAGAGAGAATAATATTTACACAAGTTCAATCTGCTGACGTATTTCATGGCGTGATGTCACACCACTACCAAGCCTTTACTCGAATTGTTTTTATTATACCACCTCAGCGCGTTTAGCGAAGCGGTTTCCTTGGCACGTCTTGTCGAAGCAGAGATCGTGTTCCCGTTATTCCGGGATTCCCATTAATACGGACGTGGGTAACCCAACCGCGCCCGTTGCCACGCCCCCTCCATCGAAGGCAGGTTCCAAACGGTCACGAGGATGGCTCTCGGTATTCATCCTCTTTATAATGAGACCAAGGCCAGTTCTTCAATCTTCAATCGAATCCGCCCCTTGCCCCCGAGTTGCAACACCCAGGGCTCCAGATTCAGGTACCTTCGACCTTCGACAATGTCCGGCTCCGACCTACGAGGCCGGTGGATGCCCTCTTCCGTCATGGAAGAAGATGTGCTAAAGCTGAGAGACGCCAGGTACTTGACCTACGAGATTTCGCATAGGTTGCCTGCACGAGGGCAAGTTACTCCTACTCCCGAGCCCGGCGAGAGCGTCGTGTTCGTGCCTCACCTCCGTCGGGGTTTAGGCTTCCCGACGGATCCCTTCATGAGGGGGATCATGTTTTACTATGGGCTGGAATTCCATGATTTGGCTCCAGAGTCCATCCTCCACATCTCATGATTCATTGTCATTTGTGAAGCCTTCCTCCGCACTACCCCTCACTTCGTCTTGTGGCTCAAAACCTTCAACGTGGAGCCGATGATGATTGAGGGGCGTCAGGCAGAGTGCGGTGGGACGGTCATAAGCAAGAGGGCCGATGCTCCATGGCCCGAGGGCTCTTTTCAGGAGGAGCTCGGCTCATGGCAGCAGGAGTGGTTCTATATCACCTCTCCAAGGGGCAGCTGGCAGAAGCCGCCGCCCGTCTTCCGCTCGGGCCCTCCACGACGGCTGACATCATGGGTCAACAAGGGGCTTAACTGGGGGCCGTCCAAAGACGTACCCCTGTTGCAGGGCCGGATTCGAGACCTCCAAGAAAGGGAGATCAATCTGGTGGTGGTGGTACAGGTTATGCTGATCCAGTGCCTTTTGCCCTGCAAACGTCGCCCCCTCCGCATGTGGGAATTTAATCCGGAGGGGCCACGAGCTCTCCAACACTTCATGGGTTTGACACCCGCGGAGATGTACAAACTGTTCTTCGGATCGCAAGAGATGCGTCCGGACTTGACCGAGGACGCCGGCCTAAGCTGCAATCGCCCGGATACTCAAGTAAGTAGCCCTGTGTCCGGACATATTGTCCATTTATTTATCATGGGCTTGCCTTTTAACCAGCTATCCCTTTGACATGAGTGGATAGCGCAAGCGAAACTGATACGGTGTTCGGCCCCCCTCCCTGAGACCACGCCGGATCCCGTGTTAGTCAAAATGTTGGAGTTTGCGCCTTCGGAGGAGGGCGAAGGGGGGCACAGGGAAACTACCACATCCGCCAAGGAGGCTTTCAGTAAGGGGGGAATCGAGAGTCCCTCCTTCCAGGGGGAGAAGAGGACTGCTTCCGAAGACCCGGAGGCCAAGGCCTCAAAGCGGGGAAAGAAATCTGCACCGGAAGGTCCTGTGCCGGGAAGGGCCCCAGCCGCACAGTCTCCCCATAGGAATCAGCCCTCCAGCGAGCCGTAAGTAAAAAAGGGGGAAATTTTGTAATAGGGAATGCCCCTATATTATTTCCTAAGGTAACCAAAGTTTTCACGTTGTAGTTCGGATCTCAGCCCATCTCGGCAAAGCTCAACTTCGGGGGACCTTCATCCGGAGATGATGGGGACAACCCTGAGGTGTCGTCACGGAGAGTCTCCCCAAGTCCGGTGAGGCCGGAGAGTCCGGCGCCCATTGGAATACGGCCAGTGGAGCTGTAGGATATGCTCAAGAGGGCGTCTATCTCGAAAGATCACTGCACATTAATGAGTACGGTGATTGAAAGGATCTCGTCCGTTGAGAGCGGGTTGTATGAGGCCGTCGGAAGCTTGCTGACGGGGTTTGAGGTACGCAAAAAATGACATACCTTTTGACAGTTTTGCACATGAAGTGCACCCTGTATAGATAGTAGCCCCTAAGACTTGGTATGTTGTCGAAAGCGATAGCGTGCCAAGGATCATAATCTCAGTTATAGAATGTCGCCTTTCCTGTGCAGGTGGCGGAACGTTCGGTGGCCACCCAGACTGATGGAGTTGCCGAACTGAAGAGGCAACTCGATGTTGCGGATGCGGACATCGCGCTGGTCAATAAACGACTTAGCGAGTCACAAGGTAGGTGGTTGCTTCGCGGTTGCCTAGTAAGGGAGCTGGTGCCCGTTCCTTACAATTTGTATGCTTGATGCAGATGGCGCCGCTGCTGTGGAAGATCTTCGGGCAGAGCTTGCTCGAGCCAAGGAGCAAGCCAGGATAAGTAATGCGGCTGCCTTGAAGGCAGCGGAAGAGCTAAAAGCCGAAAAGGCTGCTCACTGCCGAAGTAGGTAAGAGTTGGCCGGAATGGCCTTGAAATTAAAAGATGCTACCGACCGTTGTGAGGTTCTTGAAGGAGAACGCCGAGTGGAGCAAGAGGGACTGAAGAAGGCCGGCGCCGAAGTCAAGGATGCCCGGAGTGAGATGCGGGCTATGAAGGACGAACTGCGTCAAGCCGGAGACATTGCGGCTGGAAAGTCCTTTCTTCTGCGTAGGAAGTTCATGGATCCGAACTATGCTTGTGTGGTGCGGAGGATCCTTACCTGGCTTTGGCAGCGAGTGCGGCGGACGCAGTCGTGCACTTCCGAAGCCAGAAGGATCACGAAATGGAAGAGCTTTACTGGTCTCAATTCCATAGTCCGGAGCATCCACTTCCGTTGACTGATCGGCTGGCTGAGTGGGCAGCTCCAAGGGTTATTCATGGAGAACCCATTCAATGGGCTCGTCTGGAGAAATACCTCCTTCTCCCCCTTGTACAAGCCGGACAGGATCTTCACCAGATCCGCGGCCGATCCTGGCCCCTTGCGGCCATGACGGGTGGTGTCGTTCTCCCCGTTGAAGTCCCACATGGGGTGGCCCCTATATTGGAGCGGGTGCACCCCTCGCATAATGTACGTGGCCATGATTCCAATCATGGTCAATCCGGAGTGGGCTAGTAACCTAATCCAGCCCATCAGATAATGGACGCTCCCATCATCCTCCCGTTGAGGGCTCCACGGGCGCCAAATCAGGCGTTTCTTCAAGGGAGCATTGCTGAACTCCGGGAGGCTGATCCAAACTGGATCCGGCAGAGGGGCGTCCTCCATATAGAACCATTCTGAAGGCCAATCTTCGGACGCCTTCTTCGGGGTGCCGGATGGATATCCGGTCCCGACGACGCGCCATATTTCGGCTCCGCCCACTTGATATATCGACCCCTCGTGAGAACGGGGTACGAGGCAAAACAATCTCTTCCACAGTGCAAAATGGGGCTCGATGCCCAAGAACAGCTCGCAAAGAGCTACAAAGCCCGCGATGTGCAAAATGGAGGCAGGTGTAAGGTGGTGAAGCTGGAGTCCGTAGAACTCCAGGAGCTCCCGGAGAAACGGATGTATGGGAAATCCGAGTCCCCTTATTAATTAAGGGACAAAGCATACCCGCTCTCCTTTGGAGGGGTTGGGAACGCTCTCCGCCTGCTTTCATTGAGAGTTATTTACATGAGTATCCTTTGGGGCAGCAGAGGCTTATCCGGTCGGTTATCCTTTGGGACTCGAGAATTGCCTTAAGAGGCTGCATTGTACTTCTGCCGCGAGAGCCGCTGTATGTTCCTCCGTTCGAAGAGAGCGTTTAGTGTTTCCGTTGACCGTGATGACCCCTCGAGGGCCTGGCATCTTGAGCTTGAGGTATGCGTAGTGCGGCACCGCGTTGAACTTTGCGAACGCGGTACGTCCAAGCAGAGCATGATAGCCGCTGCAGAATGGAACTATGTTGAAGATTAACTCCTCGCTTCGGAAGTTATCCAGGGATCCGAAGACCACTTCCAGTGTAACTCAGCCTGTACAATTGGCTTCTACACCTGGTATGACGCCTTTAAAGGTCATCTTGGTAGGTTTAATCCTTGAGGGGTCTATGCCCCTTTTGCGCACTGTGTCCTGATAAAGCAGGTTCAGGCTGCTGCCGCCGTCCATCAGGACTCTGGTGAGGTGAAATCCATCAACGATTGGGTCTAGAACGAATGCGGCGAATCCGCCATGGCGGATGCTGGTGGGGTGGTCCCTTCAGTCAAAAGTGATCGGGTAGGAAGACCATGGTTTGAACTTCGGGGCAACTGGCTCCATCGCGTATACATCCCTGAGTGCACGCTTCCGCTCCCTTTTGGGTATGTGCGTTGCATATATCATGTTCACCGTCCGCACCTGTGGGGGGAAACCCTTCTTTCCTCTATTCTTCCTTGTCATCGCTAGGCAGCCCCTTGTCATTGTTTTCGGCAATTAACTTGCCTGCCTGCTTGAATACCCAACAGTCCCTGTTGGTGTGATTAGCTGGCTTTTCGGGGGTGCCGTGTATCTGGCACAAGCGGTCGAGTATTCGGTCCAAATTGGACGGACCCGGAGTATTTCTTTTGAATGGCTTTTTCCGCTGACCGGGTTTAGAGCCTCTAAATCCGGCATTGACTGTCGTATCCTCACTATTGTCACCGTTAATGCGGCGTTTGTTTTGGTTATGACGCGACCTGCCATTACGGTCCTTGATATCTGGACTGCCAGAGTTTTTGCTGAGGTTGTTGCTGTGTGCTAGCCAGCTGTCCTCACCCGCGCAGAAGCGGGTCATGAGTGATGTGAGGGCTGCCATGGATTTCGGGTTTTCCTATCCTAGGTGCCGGGCAAGCCACTCATCGCGAATATTATGCTTGAAGGCTGCAAGGGCCTCCGCATCCGGACAGTCAACAATTTGGTTTTTCTTGGTTAAGAACCGTGTCCAGAATTGTCTGGCCGATTCGTCTGGCTACTGAATTATGTGGCTTAGGTCATCAGCGTCTGGTGGTCGCACATACGTGCCTTGGAAGTTACCGAGGAATGCGGCTTCCAGGTCTTCCCAACTCCCAATTGACTCTGCTAGCAAGCTGTTAAGCCAATGCCGGGCTGGTCCTTTAAGCTTGAGGGGGAGATATTTGATGGCATGAAGATCGTCACCGCGGGCCATGTGGATGTGAAGGAGATAGTCTTCGATCCAAACCGTGGGATCTGTTGTGCCATCGTAAGATTCAATATTCATGGGTTTAAACCCTTCGGGGATTTGATGATCCATTACTTCGTCTGTGAAGCATACTGGGTGTGCGGCGCCTCTGTACTGCGCGATATCACGACGAAGATCAAAAGGGCTTTGTCTATTTTGTTTGGCCCGGCCGGACTTACTGTGTCCGGCGCGATGGTTGTCGTCATGTATCATGGGGCGCCCACGCGATCCATAGATCGATCTTGATTGTCTTGCCCTATCCTCCAATATATCTCGCAAGTCCGGAGCGTTCCCCTGTGGCCTTGTGCTTTTTGAGCGATGCCGGGGTACGGGTTTAGTGAAGGGCCTAGAGGCCTCTCTGTCGCGACCACGGGGTGGTCGGTCAGCCGTATTGTCTCCTGGTGACGCGGGTTCATACGCCCCCTCCTCAAATCGGGGGAGCAGCCTGCGTTTAGGGTAGCTTTTGGAGGGGCGTTCGAGCTCATGCTCTTCGGCCACGAGGACTTCAGTCCATCTGTCGGCTAGCAGATCTTGATCACCTCTAAGCTGTTGCTGTTTTTTCTTGAGGCTGTTCGTCGTGGCCATAAGCCTGCGTTTAAAACGCTCTTGTTCGACGGGATCCTCAGGCACGATGAATTCATCGTCGTCGAGGCTTGCCTCGTCTCCGGAGGGAGGCATGTAATCCTCTAACTCTTCTTCTGCCGCTCTCTCATGAGGGCTGGCGTCTCTGTCCTCCTCCGCTGGATCTTGCTGGAGTGGGTTGTCTTCCGCACTGTTCGGTGTATTATTATCTCCGGTGCCGGAATCTTCGTTCTTGCTGTGGCGGGATTTAGAGCGGCGCCGCTGACGCCGACGCTTGGGCTGTTTCTTGGAGGGGTCATCCTCCGCTGTTCCTTCGCCATTCCCATCCTTTGGGATATCCACCATGTATATGTCATATGATGAGGTGGCTTTCCAGTGCCCGGTGGGCGCTGGTTCTTGGTCGTCTCTGGCATCATCGTCCATACCGTCGATGTCTTCAAAGTCATAGTCTAGTATGTTGGTTAGATCGTCGACAGTGGCTACCAAGTGGGTGGTGGGTGGGCTTTGAATTTCTTCGTCGTCCGCATGCCAACCGTCTTGACCGCAGTCTGGCCAGGGCTCTCCTGATAACGAGAGATACTTTAGCGAACTCAAGATGTCGCCGAAAGGTGAGTGTTGAAAGATGTCCGCTGCGGTGAACTCGATGACCGGCGCCCAATCAGTTCGATCGGAGGGGGCGCGGGAAGTTCAGAGTCCGGCAAGGAGTCCGGCTCCCCGGAGTCACGAGCTTCATGAGGGACAAGGTCAGTGTTCGGCTCTATCACCGAAGAGGTTGCAGCCCCCGAGGCGGTGTCTAGCCATCCGTCCTCCACCTGCGCAGCCGGCTCCGAATTGAAGATCGGAGCATGCTCGAGTGCGGCCTCCAGGGTACTGTCCGGCTACAGAGCGAAATCATGCTCGCCGTGACAGTGCGGCACACACGGCTGTGGCTCGAATCCATCGAGGATCAAGTCCCCGCGGATGTCAGCCATGAAGTTCAAACTTCCAAATCTGACCTGACGGCCAGGGGCGTAACTTTCGATCTGCTCTAGATGGCCAAGCGAATTGGCCCGCAGTGCAAAGCGGCCGAATACGAAGATCTGTCCGGGGAGGAAGGTCTCACCCTGGACTGCGTCGTTGATGATGATAGAAGAAGCCATCGAGCCTATTGGTGATGACACATAGGAACTCTCAATGAAAGCACCAATGTCGGTGTCAAAACCGGTGGATCTCGGGTAGGGGGTCCCGAACTGTGCGTCTAGGCGGATGGTAACAGGAGACAAGGGACACGATGTTTTACCCAGGTTCGGGCCCTCTTGATGGAGGTAAAACCCTACATCCTGCTTGATTAATATTGATGATGTGTGTTACAAGAGTAGATCTACCACGAGATCAAGGAGGCTAAACCCTAGAAGCTAGCCTATGGTATGATTGTTGTTCATCCTACGGACTAAAGCCATCCGGTTTATATAGAAACCGGAGAGGGCTAGGGTTACACAGAGTCGGTTACAATGGTAGGAGATCTACATATCCGTATCGCCAAGCTTGCCTTCCACGCCAAGGAAAGTCCCATCCGGACACGGGACGAAGTCTTCAATCTTGTATCTTCATAGTCTTGGAGTCCGACTGATGGTGATAGTTCGGCTATCCGGACACCCCCTAGTCCAGGACTCCCTCAGGCCCCTTCATCATAGATGATGTCCTTACTAGAGAAGCCTATCGCCTTCGCAATGCAATGGATAATCGCCTTGAGCCGAACCCATGGAACGCTGCCTGGCTCCGAAGATTCCATGCATAGTTCGGCTCATTAGGTTTCACTTTAATTAGGATTTTTTCCCTTTTTCTCTCCCTTTTTATTTTTTTTATTTTTTCTCTCAAATGTATATATGTTCGGATCAACCGCATTGTTCGGGATACACATATTTTAATGTTTACACCCCAACATACATGGGGGCTTCTTTTAAAGAAGCATTCTATTTAAAAGCTTATAAGCTTCCTTTGTCCATAACAGTTGTTTCTTCTGCCATTTTATGCACCTCTATGACTTAAGTTTTTGCCAAGCTGGTTTGCCTTGCTCCTGTGTTTATAACCTACGTTCCCGATTGTTCTTCTAGGGTGTAAAGGGAGTACCTGTGCGATCGCTACAACCGGGTTATCTGGACTTGTACCTCAGATGGGTGAAGCCAAAAGCTAGCATTCTTAAGGGAATAATTGGTCGGCACATATACAACAGACTATTTTTTGGAATAACTATGGAATTGGCCACCTGTACTTCGGATACGAGCCAAGGCATGCACCATTCAGCATGCTAACCCAAGGAAAGGAACCCCTAACAGAACTGTTTTTCTTGGAAGATGTTTCTTACATTAAATAGTAATATAACATAACTCCCCAAAACACATTTTGTCTGTTCGTGCAATATGACCGGATTGCCTGGTTTCCAAAGATACTAAACGTTTCCTAGTTAAACACATTATATGGCAACACTCCAACTTCTTGGTTCAAAGGTAGAAGCCGAAGGTCTATAATGACAAAAAAATTATAAGTTCGGCAGGAGATAAGTTCGGTCATAAAGTACATTAATACATAGAATTGAACGCCTACTCTCTTTCTATGCCATATAATAGGCTATGTAGTTTACAATCTTGTTGCGAATATTTCGCCGCTGTCATTACTTGGTCATATACCAAGCTTACAGGAATTTCCTTCCCGTCAGGTCCTTGAGGTCCAACTCAGGCCATATGATTCAGACCGAGTCCGGTGTAGCGTGTCTTTACCATGGCCCATGCTTCTCATGCACCTTCACGGCAAGCGGACATCTTCCATAGGTTGAAGCGACGCCGAGCACCCTTGAACAGATCTGCCAACAACTCCATGCTTTCTAGAGGGGCATCGGATGGCCATAAGGCTTTAGCCATATTCTTCATGGCCTTTCGGGCACGCTCGTTTAGTTTTGACAGTTCTTTTAGAACGTCGCTTTGTAGCCCGGACACTTCCTCCTCGTGGCGGCCAGTCAACATACCTGTATGAACCAAATTATAACATTCTGTATTGTAGATTATCAATAGTTCGGACGGTTCTAAAGTCATACCAAATATGCCGCCCTTCAGCTTTTGCTTTTCCTGTTGTGCCTCCGAGAGTTGAGCCTTTAAGCTCTTTATCTCTTCGGCCTGCTTCTTCACTTCCTCTTCTAGTTTTTTATCTTTGCCAAAGTACATCGGGGCACTCTTCATTTCTTAACACTCGGTGACAGCGGCATTTAGATATTTCCGGCTTGTCTTGAGCTCCTGGGACAATGTGTTGTTCTTCTAATTGAGAACCTGCGGTCATAAATGATCCTAAAATCAGTTGGTTCCTACCGCTTTAAGTCTTAGGGGCTACTGCTATCTATCTACTAAACCTACATAAATTTCAACCTGTATATCTTTTGAGAACAGGCGAGCAACTCCTGTAAGTCCTTCCCGGGCAGCTCGGATGTATGCGCCCACGGTGCTAAGGGCAGTAAACTCCTGCTCTGCTAAAGCAGGGGTACGCAGGGCTTCTTTCAAGTGTCTATGATTCATCACACTTTCCACTTCGGAGTTCGTGACGGACACCCGATCCTGCTCTTGATGGGGCGGATGATTTTGCGCCGCGCCAACATGCGCCCCAGTCCTAGTTGACGTCTCCGACGCTGGATTGGCTGCAGCTCAGCTGGCTGGAATCTTGTTTACGGTCCACCGGGTACCACTCCTAAGATAATAGAAGGTGGATGAAGATGACAATTCGGCTTCACGCCTAAAAATGAAATAAGGCGAATACCTTTTTGGCGATGGAGCAGGCTCAGTGGCGCTCCTGACCTCTTTTCTCTTCACACGACCACCCCTGGAGGGTGGCGTCCTTCTTCTTGTTGGCCGTCCTTGGGTATGGTTCGCTGAGCGCCGATCCTGCAAACTACAGTCCAGTGCGGAGAGTAAGTTATGAGCCGAAATGTCACTCCTTTTTGATTTCCGAACACTTACCTTAATGGAAGGGTATAGATCGGGGTAATCGACCATGATGGCTACTTTCCGAGCCGTTAAGGCTCGCCTGGTAATAGACTCCGTCCTCAAATTCCACAAATATATCCGGATCCTCATGGAATCCGGGGTCTTCGTGGCGTGCGTGGTCTTCTGGTTGGGGAGGAGGGCAATAGATGTTATTGTCTACCTTCCTCCACGACTGTTTTTGAAGCAACCAGAATATTCAGTTAATGCACCCAATGATAAAAAAAGGTGTTGAAGGACTAAACTTACCTAGTCAACGGGGTTGTACATGGAGAAACCGTACCGGCATTGTAGACGGGCGAAGTCTTCTTCCTCTCCCTTATAAAGGTCCATGAGCATGGCGGCCAATGCGGCTTCCATATTAGGACACTTTCATTTATAGCGATACGCGTCGTCCTCGCCGTTGTAGTTCCATAAAGGACCCACTCTGGACTGTAGAGGCTGGTTTAAGTGTCAAAACCGGCAGATCTCGGGTAGGGGGGCCCAAGCTGTGCGTCTAAGGATCAATGGTAACATGAAGCCAGGGGACACCGTGTTTACCCAGGTTCGGGCCCTCTTAATGGAGGTAAAACCCTACTCTTGCTTGATTATATTCGACGAGTATGACGATTACAAGAATTGATCTACCTCGAGATCGTAATGGCTAACCCTAGATGTCAAGCCTATGAGAATTTTGATGATGGTGATCAAGATAGCCTCTACGGACTAACCCCTCCCGTTTATATACACACCGGGGTTCAAGGGTTTGTACAAGGTTGGTTTATCAGGGAAGGAAACTTCCATACTCTATTCTTGCCGTCCACGTATCGGGAAGTCCCATCCAGACACGGGGGATAATCTTTGGCTTGATCTTGTGCGGCCCATCCAGCCTAGCCCATACTCCCAGGCCGGACACCTGAGGACCCCCGAGTCCAGGACTCCCTTAGTAGCCCTCAAACTTTCCTTCAATGACGATGTAGTGTGCGGTCGCAAGTCTTCGGCTTTGCAAGGCGGGTTCTCCATCATATTCCAGATTGATGATAGTCCGGCATCGGTTTCCATGTCCAGTCTTTATGATTCCTTCCTGCCGTCGCCTTGATTTCCACGTGTCTGAGTGAATGTGAATGGTTTGATACCCTTGTATTTTATATCTCTGACAGGCACAGGCTGCGCCTATATAACAAGGTTAGATCTTCAAGACGCCATCTCACACCACTTCAAGAGCAACAGAGCAAACCACGGAAAAATTCAGACCATGGCTATGTCCCTGGCTCCTCCTCACGTCCTCATGGCCCTCAGGAGGGGGATTGGAAGAGTTGCTCCGTATCTCATCTCCAGCTCAATCGGCTCCAGACGAAAGGATATCTCCCCCCCCCCCCCGCGGATCTAGTCTCCGTATGGGCAGGGCTAACTTCTATGGGTGTCGATGCATTGGCAGAGAATTTGCCCAATCCTAGCCAAGGGGAGAGGGTGTGCTTCATATCATTCCTCTTGAGGAGCGTGGGATTCCCGATCCACCCTTTCCTTAGCGGCCTACTGGAATACTATGGGATCCAACTGCACAACCTCACACCAGGTTCTATTTTACATATCTCTGGTTTCGTTGCTCTTCGCGAATTATTTTTGGGCTGTGAGTCTCACTTTGAACTATGGAAAAAGTTCTTCTGCCTCGTTCCCCGCCATCAGGGCGTTGGGTTTATTTTTTAAGTGGGCGGCGCCGAAGTATGGCGCATTGCCGGTCGGGACTCCAAAGAAGGGATCTGCCGAATGGTCTTCAGAATGGTTCTGTATCAAGGATGTTCCTCTTTCGAACCCTGTTTGGCGCGGACTGCCAGAATTCTCCAGCACCCCCTTGAAGAAGATATATAACTAGCGTCCCAAGTCCCCTAGTCAGGAAGATAGTGTAGAAGTAATGAGATTGGTAAACAAGGTCAGGTTATTGACCCATTCCGGACTCTCCATAGTGGAAGTTATGGCCATTGCGATAAAGCTATGCATCCAGCCACTTCAATCTAGGCTGACTCCCTTATGGAACTACAACGAGGAGGACAACACATCCCGCTATAGGTGGGAGGGTCCAGATAACCAAGCCGCATTAGCCGCCATGCTGACCGATCTTTATAAAGGAGAAGAAGAAGACTTCCTTCGTTTAAATTATCGAGAGGCTTCTCTATGTACAATCCCATTGAATGGGTAAGTTTTTTAACCATTCAGTACTTTTTTACTCATTGAGATGCATTAACGGAATCCCCTGGTTGCTTTTCAAATAGTCATGGAGGCAAATAATCGAGAACATTAACTGCCCCACCCCCCGGCCAGAGGATTACGATCGCAATGAAGACCCCGGATTCCATGAGGATCCGGACATATTTGTAGAGTTTGAAGACGGAGTCTACTATCAGGCAAGCCTTGACGGCTCGGAATTAGCTGTTATGGCTGATTACCCCGACCTCTATCCTTTCGTGATGGTGAGTATTCAGAAATTGTATTTTCAGGGAAGAGAGATACTTATGCCATTTCTTACCCTCCGCATCGGACCATGTTTCGCAGGATCGGCGCTCAGCGAGCCGTACCTAGGGATGGCGACCAAGAGAATGTCAACACCTTCATCAAAGGGTCATGCAAAAGGAAAGGAAGTGGGAAGCACCACTGAGCCTGCTCCATCACCGAAAAGGTATATTCCTCCTAGTTCATATTCAGGCGTGAAGCCAAATTGTCATTCGCATCCTCCTTCTATCATAGCAGGAGGGGTATATGGCGAACCGTGAACAAGATTCTTGTCAGCCGAGCTGCAGCCAATACGGCATCAGAGACATCAACCAGGACGGGGGCGCATGCTGGTGCAGCATAGACCCATTCGCCTCATGGAGAGCCGGATGAGATGTCCGTCACAAACTCCGAAGTTGAGAGTGCGATGTAGCATCGTCACTTGAAAGAAGCCTTGCACGCCCCTGCCTTAACGGAGCCGGAGTTTACCGCCCTAAGCACTATAGGTGCGTACATCCGAGCTGCCCGGGACGGACTCACAGGAGTTGCTCGCTTGTTCTCAAAGGATATGCAGGTAAAGATTTTAATAGATATATAGTAGTAGCCCCCAAGACATCAAGCGGTAGGAAAAATGCAATTTAAGGATCGTTTATGATCGAAGGTTCTCAAGGAGAAGAACAACACACTGTCTCAGGAGCTTGAGACAAGCCGGACACAGCTAAATACAGCTGTTGCCGAGCTTGAAGAAATGTAGAGTGCCCCGATGTACTTTGGCAAAGACAAAAAACTGGAAGAAATAAGTGAAGAAGTAGGCCAAAGAGATGAAGAGCTTAAAGGCTCAACTCTTGGAGGCACAACAGGAAAACCAGAAGCTGAAGGGCGGCATATTTGGTATGACTTGTGAACCATCTGGATTATTGATATAATCATATAATGCGGAATGTTATAGTTCGGTTGATACAGATATGCTAACCGGCCGCCTCGAGGAGGAAGTGTCCGGACTACAAAGCGACATTCTAAAGGAGCTGGCAAAGTTGCATGAGTGTGCACGGAAGGCCATGAAGAATATGGCCAAAGCCTTATGGCCCTCCGACACCCATCTAGAAAGTGTGGAGGGGTTGGCAGATCTATTCAAGGGTGCTCGGTGTCGCTTCGAACTGTGGAAGACGTCCGCATGTCGTGAAGGTGCTCGAGAGGCATGGGCCATGGTGAAGACACGCTATACTGGGCTTGATCCGAACCATATGGCCCGAGTTGGACCGCAAGGTCCTGACGGGAAGGAAATTCCTGTAAGCTTGGTGTATGACCAAGTAATGATAGCGGCGAAATACTCGCAACAAGATTGTAAATCAGATAGCCTATTAGATGGCATAGAAAAAGAGTAGGCGTTCGATTCAATGTATCAGTGTACTCTATGACAGAACTTATCCCCTACCGAATTTTATGAAAATTTTGTCATCGCAGACCTTCGGATTCTACCTCCGAACCAAGAAGTTGGAGTGTTTTCGTATACTATGTTTAACTAAGAAACATTTAGTATTTTCAGAAACCAGGCAATCCGGTCATATTTCTTGAATAGACACAATGTGTTCGGGGAGTTATGTTATATTACTATTTAACGTAAGAAACATTTTCCAAGATTAATATTTCTGTTAGGGGTTCCTTTCCTTGGGCTAGGCTTGTATCCGAAGACAGTCAGACGATTTCGTAGTTTTTTCTAGAAATAGTCTGTTGTATATATGCCGACCAATTATTCCCTTAAGAACGCTAGCTTTCAGCTTCACCCGTCTGAGGTACAGGTCCGGATAACCTGGTTGTAACAATCATAGAGGCGCTCCCTTTACACCCTAGCCGAACAATCGGGAACGTATTGTATAAACACAGGAGCAAGGCAAGCCATCTTGGCAAAAATTTAAGTCATAGAGGTGCATAAAATGGCAGAAACAACAACCATTATGGAAAAAAGTAGCTTGCAAGCTTTTTAATAAAATGCTTCTGTAAGAGAAGCTCCCATATATGGTGGGTGTATACATTGAAATATGTGTACCCCAATGATGCGGTCGATCTGAACATACATTTAAGAAGAAAAAAAGGGGGAAATTAAAAAGGGAGAGAAAAGAGAAAACACCTAGTTTAAAGTGAAACCTAAGGAGGCTGAACTAAGCATAAAATCTTCGAAGCCGGGCGGCGTTCCATGGGTTTGGCTCAATGCGATTATCCTCTGCATTGCGAAGGCGATAGGCTCCTCTAGTAAGGACTTCATCTATTATGAAGGGTGTCGGTGTCAAAACCGGCGGATCTCGGGTAGGGGGTCCCGAACTGTGCGTCTAAGGCTATTGGTAACAGGAGGCGGGGGACACGATGTTTACCCAGGTTCGGGCCCTCTCTATGGAGGTAATACCCTACTTCCTGCTTGATTGATCTTGATGATATGAGAATTACAAGAGTTGATCTACAACGAAATCGAAGAGGCTAAACCCTAGAAGATAGCCTATGATTCTGATTGTTGTTGGCCTACGGACTAAACCCTCCGGTTTATATAGACACTGGAGGGGGCTAGGGTTACACAGAGTCGGTTACAGAGAAGGAAATCTACATATCCGAATCTCCAAGCTTGCCTTCCACGCAAAGGAGAGTCCCACCCGGACACGGGATGAAGTCTTCAATCTTGTATCTTCATAGTCCAACAGTCCGGCATAAGTATATAGTCCGGCTGTCCGAGGACCCCCTAAGCAGGGACTCCCTCAGTAGCCCCTGAACCAGGCTTCAATGACGATGAGTCCCGCGCGCAGATTGTCTTCTACATTGCAAGGCGTGTTTTTCTCCAAATTCTCCAGAGTACCTATTGTAACGAGCAGTGTCCGGCTTCCCATTTAATGTTGCACTCATCAACTTCTGTACCTTAATAATGTCAGTCTCCACGTGTCGAGCGAATGCGAGAAGCCAGGGCATTTTTACACTTGCCACCCTGACCATGTAAATAAATTTTCTATTAAGGAGACAGGGATCCTCAGATCCAAAACACACCATCTTCCCCAAGCGAGGATCCATTAGAGCGAGCCCGAAAAAACAACCCCATCATGGTCGGCCATCGCAGCTCCTCCTCTCGCCCTCCTAGCGCCAAGCCAGGTGATTGGGAGAAGTGTACCGTATCCCACGGCCAATTGGTGGAGTTGCAGACCCAGGGGTTTTTCCCACCTGCATATATTGTCCCCGTTCGAGCCGGATTAGCCACTTTTGATGGCGGGGAGCAAGCGGAGAGTTTTCCCAACCCATCCAGGGGGGAGAGAGTATGCCTTGTCCCTTACTTGCTGAGGGGCATCAGATTTCCAATCCATCCGTTCCTCCCTGGGCTCTGGGAGTATTATGGCCTCCAGCTACACAATTTCACCCCTGCATCCATCCTGCACATCGCGGGTTACGTCGCCATTTGTGAGTTGTTTCTGGGTTGCAAAGCTCATTCCGAGCTATGGAAGAGGCTATTCTGCCTCGTCCCTCGCAATCAAGAGGGGTCAATATTCCAAGCGGGCGGAGCCGAAATATGGCGCATCGCCGGGACCGAATACCTGTCCGGCACTCCAAAGAAGACATCCAAAGATTTCCCTTCTGAGTGGTTTTATATAGAGGACGTCTCCCTTGCCGACCCTATCCGGATGGGTCTTCCTAAGTTTACAAGTGCTCCATTGAAGAAGCGCCATAGCTGGCGTTCCCAGAGCCCCCATGAGGAAGATAGCAGAGAGGTCCTTCAATTGATGGGCAGGATAAAACGCTTACCAAATCTGGATTGACAATAATCGACGTTATGTCAATATGCATAATGCGGGGGGTGCAGCTACTCCAGTATCGGTGGCATCCCATGTGGCACTTCAATGGAGAAGACAATGCCACCTGCTGCAGTCGGAAAGGTCCAGACTCTACCACCGCTCTGGCGAAAATACTGTCTGATTTATACAAAGGAGAAGAGGAGTTCATCCGCATTAAGCCACGTGATGGATTCTCCATGTACAACCCCCCTAGCTGGGTGAGTTGCTATCTTTTACTCAACTCTATCCATTCCCGCAGTCTTTCATTGCAAATTTTCACCTTGCTAGTCTGTAACAGGAAATGCGTAAAGCCATGAGGGAGATCCATAGCCCGCCTCCACAGCCAGAGGACTACAACCGGGCCCTCGACCCTGGACTTGAAGAGGATCCGGACATATTTGTGGAGTTTGTTGGCAGGGTGTTTTACCAGGCGAGTTGTGACGGCACCTTGGTGGCCATCATCTCTAATTATCCTGGCCTCCTCCCGGCACCACATGTAAGCAAACAGGAGACTTATCTTTCGAAAAGGATTCCCTCTTTCCACCTTACCCACCGCACATATACTATGCTATAAAGGGAAAGCCATCGGTGCGCCATGCCGAACCTGCAGCGACTCACCAACAAGGGGCGCCCAAGCCGGGTAGGCTTAAAAGGAAAGCGAACAGGGCCGAGCTGCCATCGAAGAGGTATGATTTAATACATGCTTCGTGATTGTCATCTTTAAAATATAACAATATCCGCTGTGCCTTGACAGAAAGAACATCCGCCGGACTGTATCCGGGGATCCTTCCCGTCACGCCTCTACCAGCCGGACTCCAGAACCGGCCTCAAGGGAGGAGTCTATCATGGGGACAACACCGGACGGTCCTCTTACAGAGGGTGCGGATAGAATATCTGCTCCAAATTCCGAGGTGGAGAGCGCTATGAATCATCGGCGTCAGCGGGCCGCACTCCGCGACCCTAATTTTTCTAAAGAGGCTTTCAATGCCTTCAACTGGGGAGATGCGTACATCCGAGGTGCTCAAGATGGGCTTGCTAGAGCCACAAATCAGTATTTAAAAGATATACGGGTAAGCACAATCTGATAATTATGTATATCAGTAGCCCCTGAGACTTGAAATAGTTGGTACAACTGATTTAAGGATCATTGTATGAATAGGTTCTTACAGAGAAGAATACCCATTTGTCTCAAGAGCTGGAGGAGTGTAAAGGCCAGCTAAGGGCCGCAACTGCCAAAATGGAGGAATCCAAGAAGGCCTCATCTGTTAATATTTTTCTCGATCGATAAAAAACGTAATTACGTGTACCATTTGGTATTCGACATGTTTGCAGATCTAAAAATAGATTCCGCAGGCAATCCTAGAGTGAATCTGGAGATCCTACAAGAGGATGAACAATGAGCTCAATGAAAACTAGTGGCAGGCGAGCGTGTACTTACATGGGTCAGGCGAGAGAAAAACGATTTCCAGGATGCCAATACCCGGCTGGGCGTGGAACTGAAAGATGTTCGGGCCCAGCTTGCGGACTCCGTGAGTATTCAACCTTTATATAGTTCGGCGAAGAAACATGCTAACAGAGTTATGTTTGTAGGTATACTGACTGGTCGTCCCGAAGAGGAGATGCCCGGATCCTCGGGCGATCTTCTGCAAGAGCTTTCGCAACTGCACGAACAAGTTCGGCAGGTGATGCAGGGTATTGCCAAGGCCTTATGGCCATCCGCCTCCATGCCAGGAAGCATGCGGGAGCTTTTACAGCTTCTCAAGGGAGCACGGTGGTACTTCCCATTATGGAAGATATCTGCCTGTCGACAAGGTGCAAGGGAAGCTTGGGCCATGGTAAAAACACAGTGCACCAAGCTCGATCCGAATCACATGGCCCTGGTCAGACCTGCAGGGTCATATGGGAAAGAGATTCCTGTTAGTATGGTATATGACCAGGTAGGATTAGCCGCAAAGTATTCCCAACAGGATAGTAGGCTAGACAACCTGTTGGATGGCATAGAAGAATAAGTATGTGGGTCTAAGTGACTATGTACTTCAATGGACATATTTTGTCCCTAGCTGGATTGTAAATCATTTGTCATGGCGGACCTTTTTGCTTCAGCCTCCGAACCCGACAGTCCGGAGTGTTTCCGAATACTCGCTTAGTTATGTAAACCAGGGTGCGCGCGGAGACCAGGCGTAGGGGTCATAATTGCTTGAACAGACAAGTACCCAACTAGCTATGTTATATTACCTGGATAGGAAGAAACATCTTCTAGGGAGAATAGTTTCGTTAAGGGTTCCTTTCCCTAGGTACGCATGCATTAATGTGCATGTCCGAACTGCGAGCAGAGACGCAGTATATGCAACATCTGGGGGTTTGTATTGTAATAGGTAAGAAACATCTTTAGTTCACCGACTGAACATTCCCTTAAGAATGCTAGCTTTCGGCTTCACCCAGTCTGAGGTACACGTCCGGAGTACCCGACAGTAATAATCACAGAGGTGCTCCCCTTATGCCCTAGCCGAACTAACGGGAACGTAGGGCATAAACATAGGAGCCAGGCAACCCAGCTTGGCCAAAACTTAAGTCATATCGATGCATATAATGGTGAAGAAAAGGTACATATGGAAACCCGACACATATGTAGTGGGAATGATGCCCGAAAGGTAATTATATTAAGCTTTTGTATAAGAAGCCCCCAGGTATAGTGAGTGTGCATACTTGAGGTTTTAGCGCATCAAGAGTGTGTAGTCGAGTCACACTTAAAGCCTTACAGCCATAAAAAGAAAGAGAGAGGATATAACTAAAAAAAGGCAGAGGGAAGGGGACGGACATAGAGTTCGGCGCTAGGCGTAGAATCTTCGGAGTCTAGCGGCGTTCCATGGGTTCGGGTCGTGTCGATTATCTGATGCATCACGCAGGTGGTACACTCCTCCAGTGAGAACTTTATCTGATGAAGGGACCCTCCCACTTGGGCTTGAGCTTATCCTTTTTCTTCTTCGGTAGGCGTAGAACAAGTTCGTCAATGTTATAAGTTTTGGCCCATACTTCTCTGCTTTGATACCTGCGAGCCTGTTGCCGATAGAATGCAGAACGGGCTTTTGCGACATCCCGCTCCTCCTCCAGGGCATCTAAATTGTCCTGCCGATAAATCTCGGCTTCTCTCTCTTCATACATGCGCACTCAAGGTGAATCATGAATGATATCGCAGGGCAATACCGCCTCTGTGCCGTACACCATGAAGAAGGGTGTGTATCTAGTAGTGCGATTTGGCATGGTCCGCAGCCCCCATAGTACGGAGTCGAGCTCCTCGACCCAGTGCATGTGTGATTCCTTCAGAGATCGCACTAGTCTGGGTTTGATGCCGCTCATAATAAGACCATTTGCTCATTCGACTTGACCGTTTGTTTGGGGTGATAGACGGAGGAGTAATCGAGCTTAATGCCCATGTTGACGCACCAAGTTTTCACCTCGTCGGCTGTGAAGTTGGAGCCATTATTGGTGATGATGCTGTGGGGGACATCATAACGTTGCACGACCCCTGATATGAAGTCTATCACCGGTCCGGATTCGGCCATTTTAACTGGTTTGGCCTCTATCCATTTGGTGAATTTATCCACCATGACCAACAGGTATTTTTTCTTATGGCTTCCACCTTTAAGGGGTCTGAGCATATCGAGCCCCCAGACCGCAAAGGGCCAAGTTATGGGGATTTTTTGGAGAGCGGTGGGCGGCATGTGGCTTTGGTTTGCAAAGAGCTGGCAACCGACGCAATATTGGACGAGGTCATGTGCGTCTGCTCGGGCTGTCGGCCAGTAGAAACCTGTATGGAAGGCCTTGCTTACAAGGGCACGAGCTGCGGCATGGTGGCCGCCGAGTCCACATCAATTTTGGCCAAGAGATGATGTCGGCGTTCTGGGAACGGGGGTCCCCAGACTTGCCTGCCTGCGGCCTGTGACGTGGCTCAAGTGGTGGCCCAGTACGGCCCATCTTCATCAGCACAAGACTCAAGACCCTCGCGAGGGGCCAGGCCTCACGAGGCGGACAACACACGACTTCCTCAGGAATGGCCTCGTCAAGCAGGCTCGCGAGGAGGTGGAGATATCAAGGCAGGGTACCTCGCGAGGTTCTTGTGATGCAAGCCATGACGATCGAGACCAGGCGGGTGCCAGGCGGGCGCCGGACAATGCAGTGTCCTTGTTTCCTCTTTGGTGCAAAGGGGGCAAGCACAGGCGTGGAGTACCGAGGCATCAGGCAAAGGTTGCCATTTCGGTGCAACTAGACCAAGACCAGTAGAGCGGCAGGATGGAGGTCACCATGGAGCCCAGGATGGTGTCATCTCCTGTGCCTATGGCAGCCGAAGATCAACTTTAGTCAGGATAACTTGTACTAGATGTTCACCTTCGAAATGGCCGTTGTTGGCGCCCTTCCCGCTCAATATTTGGGAAGAGGCCCAAGGCCTCTATAAATAGGACTAGCAACCACAAAGGAAGGGGAGATTAGAGAGAGAGCTAGAAAGAGAGAGGCGGTCGAACTCACCCAAGCAGTTCATCGCATGAGCTCAAGAACACCTCTCGTGAGGCGGTTCTTCCCTTGTACTGTTCATCATCAGCCCCTGAGGCAATCCACCACACCACACACTACACCACAACGGTGGCCCGAACCAGTATAAATCTTGTGTCCCTCGTGCTGTTCATCATTTAGCTTAGATTCTCACGAGGCGGTCAGACGTGAATCGGTAGGGGGAAGATCTTCGTGCGCACCCCAGAGTTCGAACCTTAAGGGTCTGCCGGAACCTCACATCCGACATTTGGCGCGCCAGGTAGGGGTGCGTCGGAGCTCTCCCTTCCATCGACCCGTTCTCCATCAGCACCGCGCTCTGCCCTCATGGCGGCCAACACACCATCTGCACCGGCTATCGACGCTGGCGCGGGACCAGGGGGCTCCGAGCCCTGGCCCCCGCCTTGCGACAGGTGCAGTGGCCGAACAAGTTCATGCCGGACATGCCGCCGTGCTACGACGGTGCGGTCGATCCGCTGGCCTTCTTGCCAGCATATGAAGAAGCCGTCCTCAAGGCTGGAGGCGACGACAAGGTCATGGCTAAATGGCTGCCCATGGCCCTCACCGGCGTCCCGCACATGTGGCTGCTCCACCTGCCAGCGGCTTCTATGGCCTCCTCGGAGGAGTTGGGCAACCTCTTCCTCGCCCATCATGCTGCGCCGGCACCCGCGGTCATCGCAGCCCTCCTGGGCGGATCGCAGGCACCTACTTCGGGCCACCACATCAAGCCGTTCGTCCGCCAGATCGGCATCGCCCTCAAGCGCCGTGAAGCCCCCCCCCCCGGGCTGGGTGGCACCCAATGCTGATTTGACCTTCGGCTCGGACGATCACCCCTCCAACACCGCCTGTTCGGGCGCACTCCCGATGCTATGCACCCCCAACATCTGCCAGGTGGCCGTCACCAGGACCCTCATCAACAGTGGTGCCGGCCTCAACGTGCTCTCGCTGGAGGCCTTCAGCCTCCTCCACGTGCCGCTAGAGCGGCTCCAACCCAGCAGGCCCTTCTCGGGCGTTGGAGGCAGTTCCACCGGCTGCCTGGGGAAGATCCTCCTCCCGGTGACCTTCGGTACCCATGAAAACTTCCGCATGGAGCTGGTTGACTTTGACATCGCCCCCATCGGCCTCCCGTACAACACCATCCTCGGCTACCGAGCCTTGGCCCAGTTAATGGCAGCGACTCACCCGGCTTATCATGAAGATGCCCAGGAGCAGCGGCGTCCTTACCGTGTCCGGAGACACAAGGGATGCGTTGCAGGCACGCAAGCTCGCTTTCAAGACGGCCGCAATGGCGCAGCCCGCCAGCGCGGATACCCTCGAGCCCAAGGGGCTGCGTCAGCCAAGAAGAAGCAGCTATTCACCCAAGACAAGGTGCAGACCAAGCAAGTACCAGTCGATGAGGATGGATCCTCTAGCGCCACCTTCACCATAGGCGCCAATGTCGACTCTGAGCAGGAGGAGGCCCTGGTGAAATTTCTGCGCGCAAACAAGGAGGCGTTTGCGTGGGAACCTGATCAGCTGGCAGGAGTCCCGAGGGATGTGATTGAACACCACCTCAACGTGTGCCCCAATGTGCGCCCCGTGAAGCAGAAGGCAAGGAGACAGTCCACCGAGAAGCAGGCCTTCATCATAAAAAAAACCCGCAAGTTAGAAGAGGCAGGCGTCATTCGCGAAGTTCGCTATCCTGAATGGCTGGCCAACCCTGTTGTTGTGCCAAAAAAGGGAGGAAAGGTACGCATGTGTGTCGAGTTCACCAACCTCAACAAGGCCTGCCCACAAGATCCATTCCCGCTCCCTCGCATCGACCAGATCATCGATTCTACCGCCGAGTGTGACCTGTTGTGCTTCCTAGATGCCTTCTCGGGCTATCACCAGATCAAGACGGCGGTGGAAGACGTGGAGAAAACGGCTTTCCTGACCCCGTGTGGAGTATACTGCTATACCTTCATGCCGTTCGGGTTGCGCAACGCGGGCGTGACCTTTCAGCGACTGATGCACATCGCCTTGGGTCAGCAGCTTGGGAGGAACGCCGAGGCCTACGTCGATGACATCATGGTGAAGTCTCGGGAGGTGAAAACCCTGATACAGGACCTGGAAGAAACCTTCGCGAGCCTCCGCGAAGTGGATCTGTGACTCAACCCGGAGAAGTGCGTATTCGGAGTCCCCTCGGGCAAGCTCTTGGTTTTCCTCGTGTCCCACAGGGGTATCAAGGCTAACCCAGAGAAAGTCAAGGCAGTCGAAGACATGAGTCCGCCGAAGACCCTCAGGGAAATGCATAAGCTCACTGGGCGAGTAACCGCGTTGGGACGCTTCATCTCCAAGCTGGGGGAATGAGCAATGTCCTTCTTCAAGCTGATGAAGAAGAAGGGCTCGTTCGAATGGACTGAAGAGGCCGACAAAGCATTCCAAGATCTCAAGAAGTACCTTACCAGCCCTCCGGTGATGGTGGCCCCACGCCCTCAGGAGCCCTTCGTGCTCTACCTTGTAGCCACACCCTACTCCGCCAGCGCAGCCCTGGTGGCGGTTAGGGAGGAGCGCCGGGCCAAGGCCTCGCCAGCCCCGGCCCCGGCCGGAGTGGAGCAGAGCCAAGAAAGCCTCGCAAGGACCACGACCGCAGCAGATGAGGATCAGCCCCAGCAGGGGGACGCACCCAGAGCGGAGGAGGCCCCGCCAGGCGACCAAGCGCCGGGGGCTCCATCGTCTCGGGAGGCGCTTCAACCTCTGGAGGACGCAGGCTGCGCCAACACCCTCAACCTCGTCGAGCAGCCTGTGTACTTCGTCAGCACGGTGCTACGGGACGCAAGGGCGCGATACCCCATGCCCCAAAAACTACTCCTTGCGCTATTAGTGGCTTCATGCAAGATGTGTCACTACTTTCGAGGCCATCCCATCAAGGTCATCTCAGCATATCCCTTGGAAAGGATACTCAGGAGCCCCAACTCAGCTGGAAGGGTTGCTGAATGGAACATCGAGTTGCAAGCGTTTCAGCTGGAATTAAGCACGACCAGAGTCATCAAAGCACTTGCAGATTTCGTGGCAGAATGGACGGAGGCGCCAGGGCTCGAAGTGGGCGAGGACCGGTCGCTTTCCCTAGGAAGTGAAGAGTCGGACAGCTGGGTCATGTACTTCGACGGGACGTTCTCGCGACATGGCGCGGGGGCTGGCGCGATGCTCATATCTCCCACTCAGGACAAGCTTTAGTATGTCGTGCAACTCTGCTTCCAGCATGGAGAGAAGGTCTCCAACAACATAGCAGAACACGAGGGTCTGATAGCTGGCTTGGAAGCTGCAGTTGCCTTAGGGGTAAAGCGCCTCGTCATCAAGGGCGATTCACAACTCCTCGTCAATTTCTCCAACAAGGTATACGAACCGAAAGACGAACACATGGAAGCATATCTTGCGGAGGTCCGTAGGATAGAGAAACAGTTTTGGGGGCTGGAGTTGCAGCATGTGCCTCACGGCACCAATCAAGAGGCGGATGACATCGCTAGGAGGGCGTCCAAGCGGTTGCCTCAGGAGCTTGGCATCTTCAAGGAACGACTCTTCAAACCTTCAGCGGCACCATTACTATCGAGCACAGCACAGCCTCGGGAGGAGTTCGCTCAACCACCTGCCTCGGGGGACCCGGCCTATGTCCCGACCTCAGGAGCGCGCCTGCTCCTGGCGCTGGAGCCTCAGGAGGGATGTTGGACCATGGAGTTCAAGGATTACTTGGTACAGAGGATTCTGTCAGAAAGGGAGGAGGACGCGGAGCGCGTGGCATGGCAGGCAACGGCCTACTGCATCCAAGACGGAGAGCTCTACCGAAAGCGGTCAAATGACGTTACCCTGCATTGCATTTCCAAGGAGCAAGGGAAAGAGTTACTGGCAGACATTCACAATGGAGACTGCGGGCACCACTCGTCTTCACGCACACTCGCCGGCAAGGCGTTTTGCAGCGGGTTCTACTGGCCAACAACACTCAACGACGCAATCGAGCTGGTGAAGGCTTGTGAAGCCTGTCAATTCCACGCCAAGCAGATTCATCAGCCAGCTCAGGGCCTCTAGACCATTCTCCTCTCATGGCCATTTGCCGTTTGGGGACTGGACATCCTTGGCCCATTTCCTTGGGCGCCAGGGGGCTACCGCTACCTCTACGTCACCATTGACAAGTTCACAAAGTGGGCAGAGGTGGAAGCTGTCTGCACCATCCCGGCTGGCTCAGCGGTCAAGTTCATCAAGGGCCTCGTGAGCCGGTTTGGGGTACCAAATCGCATCATCACCGACAACGGTTCGCAGTTCACCAGCAATCTCTTCAAAACATATTGTGCTAACCTTGGAACGCAGATATGCTACACTTCGGTGGCACACCCCCGGAGCAGCGGCCAAGCTAAACGCGCCAACGCAGAGGTCCTGAAAGGCCTCAAAAACCCGGACCTTCAAGAAGAAGCTGGAGGACTGCGACAAGGGCTGGCGCGACGAGCTTTAGTCCGTGCTATGGTCCATCCGCATGACCGCTACCAAGTCGACCGGCGAAACCCCGTTCTTCCTCGTCTACGGTGCTGAGACGGTCCTTCCTCACGAGGTCAGGCATCACTCCGCGCGGGTCCTGGCTTTCAACGAAGCACAAGAGGATGCCATGCGCGGGGTGGACCTCGTGCTGGGGGAGGAACGTCGTTGCGAGGCTGCGCTCCGAGCAGCAAGATACCAACAGGCTTTGCGGTGGTACCACTGCTGCAGCATTCGTCCCAGGACCCTCGAGGTAGGTGACCTCGTGCTCAGGTGGGTGCTCTCCAGGGAAGGGCTGCACAAGCTCTCACCCATGTGGGAGGGACCGTTCAAGGTTGTTCATGTCTGCAGGCCTGGCGCCGCACACTTGGAGACTCAGGAGGGGGTGCCCATCCCGAACGCATGGAACATCCAGCACCTCTGGAAGTTCTACCCTTGAAGAAAGGCCCGGTGCCTGTGAAGAAGGCCAACGCCTGTGTAGCTCATCGCCCCGAGAAAGGCCCGGAGCCCGTGAAGAAGGCCAACGCCTGTGAAGCTCACCACCCGTGACACTCTCACATAATAATGAGTTGGGGCTGTACACGCCCCGGAGTCTCCGGAGAGCCACCCTCGGGCCTCGGGGGCTCCCGCCCACGTCCATTGGAAGCACTTAGCTCCGCGCTGGTGAGAAGACGTCGAAGACTAGATTAGGTGCCGGATGCGGCTTTTTCATTTGCTTTCTGCAGTTGGCTTGTTCGTCCCCATTTGAAGTTTTATTGGGAGTTGCTTTTAGCGTCGTTGCCACCCCCGACCTATGACTCTTTGTCTCTGTCGTCCACTTGACTCGTTTTCTCTCTCGCAAGTCTCCGAGGGGGCTATGCGGGTGCCGTCGCGAGCGTTTCCTGACCCAGTCTTGTGAGGCTTTCCTACCCAAGTCCATCACGGGAGCACTCCTCCCGGTCCATGCTCCACGGGCATCGCGACACGGACACAGGGCCTGAGTCGGTCGCCCTCACGACTGAGATGGGAAGATTACCTCTCCTGACTAATTCTTGCAGGCCACAAAGCGCGACACGAGACCCCAGCCTCGAGAAGCGAAGACCACGGCAAGTCCCCCCGAGCTAAGTAATTCCTACACGCGAGCATGCAGCACCAAAAGAAACACAGGAATAACGAAAATAGCATGATAATTAATGGCAACAATCCAGCATGCCCCTGCGGGGCCCTACACTAGTCTCTCTTTGCGCAGGGAAGGGAGACAAACAAAATAGACACGGCTCGCTCGGCGCCGGCTCATGGCGAGGGCTCGTACTGCCTGCGGAGCTTAGTCGGACACCTCCTCACGCTTCACCGAGGTGTGACGGCGGGTTGACCTGCTACCTCCCTCAAGGTGGGCACGATGGCATAGAGGCTAGTCGCGGCCACCACCGAAGGAGCTGCCGTCTGAAGGGGAGCCGCCAAGGCTTGGCGAGCTGCGAACGTCGCCGACAGCGCGCCCGCCTCATCTTCATTCAGACCGACGTCGAGGCCGGGTACCTGGCCGCCGTCATCGCCTTCCGGGCAGCACTCGACATGGCGGCCGTCTTCTCCAAACACCCTCACGTAGAGGGTGGCATCGCCGTCGAACTTGAAATGCAGGGTGCACCGCCGGCTCAGGCCTCGTGCGCGGGCAAATGCTTGCCAGCCACAGGTCAGGGCCACGTTCCCGGTGACAGAAATCTCCAGTGCGGCCCAGGAGGCCCTGCTACAGCAACCGCCCGCTTGAAGCCAGAGGCCGCCAGGAGCGCCAGCCGGGAGTTCACCTACAAATAAGCGGGGAAGCTGGAGCCAGCTACCGGTTGGGTCCCCTGACCACACGACGAACTCCGACAGCACCTCTGCCGAATGGAAGCGCGGCCTGGGCAGCCGCGCAACCACGACACTCCTTCCCTCACCCACCCGGCTACCATCGCCGCGCGGAAGATTGTAGCCGCGACTGCCTGGAGCCACTGTGGGAGACGCAGCATGCTTGCGGGGACGACCCCGGCCGCGCCTGGGCGGAGGAGAGTCAGGCCCTCCCCGACGAGCCTTTCCCATCTCTGTGGCCGAGAACCTCTTGGGTGGGCCATAAGAGATGGCGAGCAGCTGGAATGGGGAGAAAGAAGGAAGCGGACAGGAAGATGTATAGCGGGGGCTTGTGCCCTCCTGCATTTATAACTGGAGGAGGCCAACCGTCGGCCTCCACGATCACACGTAATCATAACTCGTTTCTGCACGCAGGGACTTGTCAAGTCGAGCGGTTGCCGAGGCAGCATGGGGAAGCGGAGACGCCCACGTCCAGTCAACCGCCATGCAGCGCCCAAGGCCGCAGGCTGATGGGGCTCGCGGCGCTCCGCACTTGCCCCTTCGCTTCTTCGCTAAACGAAGTCCGAGCGCGCCTTGGGCCCGGGGGCTACTGTGGGCGTTCTAGGAATGGGAGACCCCAGACTTGCCTGCCTGCGGCCTGCGGCGTGGCTCAAGCGGTGGCCTATTACGGCCCATCTTCATCAGCACAAGATTCAAGACCCTCGCGAGGGGCCAGGCCTCGCGGGGCGGACGACACACGACTTCCTCTGGAACGGCCTCGCCAGGCAGGCTCGCGAGGAGGTGGAGAGATCAAGGCAGGGTACCTCGGAAGGTGCTCATGACGCAAGCCATGACAATCGAGACCAAGCGGGCGCCACGCGGGCGCCGACTAGCGCAGTGTCCTTGTTTCCTCTTTGGTACAAAGGGGGCAAGCACAGGCGTGGAGTACCGAGGCATCAGGCAAAGGTTGCCATTTCGGTGCAATGAGACCAAGACCAGCAGAGCGGCAGGATGGAGGTCACCATGGAGCCCAGGACGGCGTCATCGCCACTGCCTTTGGCAGCCGAAGACCAACTTTAGTCAGGATAACTTGTACTAGATGTTCCCCTTCAAAATGGCCGTTGTTGGCGCCCTTCCCGCTCAATATTTTGGAAGAGGCCCAGGGCCTCTATAAATAGGACTAGCCACCACAGAGGAAGGGGAGATCAGAGAGAGATCTAGAAAGAGAGAGAGGTGATCGAACTCACCCAAGCAGTTCATCGCACCAGCTCAAGAACACCTCTCGCAAGGCGGTTCTTCCCTTGTACTGTTCATCATTAGCCCCTGAGGCAATCCACCACACCACACACTGGAGTAGGGTATTACACCACAACTGTGGCCCGAACCAGTATAAATCTTGTGTCCCTCGTGCAGTTCATCGTTTAGCTTAGATTCTCACGAGGCAGTTAGACCTGAATCGGTAGGGGGAAGATCTTTGTGCGCCCAGAGTTCGAACCTTAAGGGTCTGCCGGAACCCGACATTCGACAGAAGCCGCCCTTCCCCTTCGGAGATACATCTTTGAAGTACTCCGGTAGCGCTTTTCTTATAAAGCTCTCCCTCGTGGATGTTGTAGGCTTTAGAGCGCCGCACAATGCAACGTGCCTCATTTTGGTCCTCGGGGAGTTCTTGCCTATTTAGGTAGGCTTAGAAGGGTTCGGTTCATGGGGTGATGACAACCATGATTAGATGGGCCGAAAGTGTTATTTCGGTGGCGGAGCCTCCGATTATGTCAGTGTGTTTGGGCTCTGGGGTTGTGGTCGGATCCGGACTAGTATTGCCGGTCTCCCCTTGCCACACCACGGCTGGCTTGAATAGCCTTTCCAAGAAGATGTTTGGTGGGACGGGGTCGCGCTTGGCGCCGATGCGGGCAAGGATATTCGCCGCTTGATTGTTTTCTCGAACCACATGATGAAATTCAAGCCCCTCGAATCGAGCTGACATTTTAAGGACGACATTACGGTAAGTCGCCATTTTCGGGTCCTTGGCGTCGAAGTCTTCTTTTATTTGAGATATTGCGAGGTTCAAATCCCCACATACTTCTAGACGTTTGATGCCCATGGAGACCACCATCCGAAGACCGTGCAACAAAGCCTTGTATTCGGCTGCATTGCTAGAGTCCGTGTATAGTATTTGGAGTACGTATTGGACTGTATCTCCGGTGGAGGATGTCAAGACAACGCCTGCTCCCAGACCAGCCAGCATCTTAGAGCCATCAAAGTGCATGATCCAATTGGAGTATGCGCCATACTCTTTAGGGAGTTCGGCTTCTGTCCATTCGACGACGAAGTCAGCCAATACTTGCGATTTAATGGCTCGTCGTGGTTTATATATAATGTCGAACGGGAGGAGCTCGATGGCCCACATAGCAATCCGACCCGTGGCATCGCGGTTATTTATTATATCGTTGAGTGGTACTTCAAAGGCCACCGTGATTGAACACTCTTGAAAGTAGTGTCGTAGTTTCTGGGATGCCATGAAGACCGTGACTTGCATAATGTGGGTACCGTGACTTGCATGGTGTGAGGACAGTGGATACGTAGTATACCGGCTTTTGAAGCGGGAACTTGTGTTCGTCCTCCTCTTGTTTGACGACGAGCACTGCGCTTACAACTTGGTGTGTTGCAGCTATATATAACAGCATGGGTTCGCCAATGTTCGGTGCGGCCAGGATTGGGTTGCTGGCCAAGAGGGCCTTTATTTCTTCCAGTCCGGCCGTAGCCGCATCTGTCCACTCGAAGTGTTCGGTGTGTCGAAGAAGGCCATAAAGAGGTAGTGCCTTTTCTCCCAATCGGGAGATAAAGCGGCTTAAGGCAGCCACGCATCCAGTTAATTTCTGGATTTGCCTGAGGTCTGTTGGGGTAGCCAACTATGACAAAGCTCGGATTTTAGCTGGGTTTGCTTCAATTTCTCTGTTGGAAACAATGAAGCCCAGGAGCTTTCCGGCGGGAACGCCTAAAACACATTTTCCAGATTAAGCTTGATGTCATATGTTTGGAGGTTATCGAACGTGAGCCTCATGTCGTCTATTAAAGATTCGACGTGTTTGGTTTGATGACCACATCGTCCACATATGCCTCAACAGTTTTGCCGATTTGTTTTTCTAGGCATGTCTGAATCATGCGTTGGTATGTTGCACCGGCGTTTTTGAGCCCGAAAGGCATGGTGTTGAAACAGAAAGGGTCGTATGGGGTGATGCATTCCGTTGCGGCTTGATCAGACTCCGCCATCTTGATTTGATGGTATCCGGAGTATGCGTCAAGGGAACACAATGAGTCATGTCCTGTGGTAGCGTCGATGATTTGATCGATGTGTGGGAGGGGGGAGGGATCCTTGGGGCAAGCCTTATTGAGGTACTTGAAATCGACACATAGGCGCCAGGATTTAACCTTATTTGGTACCATCACCAGGTTTGCTAGCCAGTCTGGGTGTTTTATTTCTCTGATGAATCCGACTTCGAGTAGCTTAGCTAGATCCTCTCCCATAGCCTATCATTCAGGCTCTGAAAATCGTTGTAGTGTCTGCTTGAGCGGCTTGTATCCCTTCAATATGTGGAGGCTATGCTCGGCCAGCCTGCATGGGATCCCTCGCATATCTGAAGGGTACCAGGTGAAGATGTCCCAATTCTCGCGTAAGAACACCCGCAGTGCAGCGTTGATTGTGGGGTTCAGCTGTACCCTGATGGGTGCTGTTTTTGTAGAGTCCGTTGGGTGGACTTGGAATTTGACGATTTCGTCCGCAGGTTTAAAAGAGGTGGACTTGGATCGCTTATCGAGTATCACGTCGTCCCTATCCACTATGGAGCGTAATGCAGTTAATTCTTTGCCCGTGAGGGATTCGGATAATGCCTCAAGGGCCCGGGCGGTGGTTTTATTTTCGGCGCGAAGTGCTATGTCCGCATCATTGGCTAGAGTGACTATTTCATTGGGCCCGGGCATCTTGAGCTTCATGCACCCATAATGGGGTATATCTTGGAAGCTCGTGAATGCGTCCCGCTCTAAAAGGGCATGGTATCCACTACTGGACGGGGCCACTTGGAATGTTATCTCTTCAGACCTGTAATTTTCCGGCGTGTCGAATACCACATCAAGTGTGATTTTTCCCACACATCGTGCCTCCCTAATAGGGATAATCCCTCGGAAGGTCGTGCTGCTTTGCTCAATGCGGCTCTTGTCTATTTCCATTTTGTTGAGAGTTTCCTCGTAGATGAGGTTTAATCTGAAGCCGTCGTCCATCAGCACTTTAGTAAGCCGGAAGCCGTCCATGATTGGACTAAGGACCAAAGTGGCTGGTGCTCGGACTGTTCGGAATTGAGGTTCATCACTGGCATTGAAGGTTATAGCCGTGTCATTCTAGGGATTTATTGCTACAACATGGCAGACTTCGGTGAGGCTGCGGAGTGCTCTCTTGCGCCTGTTATTCGAGGCGAAAGTCTCGAAGACTGTCAACATTGTATTGTTGTTTTCTGCGGGATGATGCTCTACGGTATTGTTAATGAGGAGATCCTCGCCGCTCTTGGCCACCTGCCGAAGTATCCAACATGCTCTAAGGATGTGTGTTGGTATGGTATCCGGTGTGGTGTGAAGTTTGCATGGCCTATTGAGCCATCCCTCCAGTACAGTTCACGCCCTCTAGTGGGCTTTGGTTTCTTTGTGATTGGATTAGGTGACCTGCGAGAGTGCACCCTTTTGGTTTGGACAAGGGGTTTAGTGAGAGCCGGAGGATCCTAGAATTTTGCCTAGGTTTTCCAGGCGCTTTCCATCGCACAATACTTCTATACTATGGCCGCCAAGTCCGCGAATTGTGATATGTCATGACGACTTATGGCGTTAAGGATTCCCTTATCCATGCAATTTTTGCAAAAGAATGAGATTGCGTCTTCCTCGCGACAATCCTTAACCTTGCTCATTACAAGGAGGAATCTGGCCCAAAAGTGATGTACTGTCTCTTGGGATTGTTGTCTAATGTGGGAAAATCGCCTGTATCTGGGTGGGTGGGTGGATTTAAGTCCGACCCCTGACCTGATCGGAGACCCAGGGGCAGAGGAACTTCCAAACTTGGCAGTTCGGGTTCCGGGATGTTGCCCAATTTATCTGGCCCGCTATCCGATTCTAATTTCAGAGATTGGGTCATGTCCTCCCGCGAACGGATATCCGGCTCGGAGAGATCGGGAATCCGTACATAGTTCGTCCTCAAAATAGAGGAAGAATCACTACATTGCTCCTCCACCACTGCTATTTGATGGGTGACCGGCGGAGAGTTAATCTGTCTTTGATTGTGTTTAAGCCCAATCTGATCATAGTCTGTAGCAAATCCCAGGGCGGCGATGCGATCCAAGAGCTCATTCAAGGATGAGAGTTCCATTGGATCCATCCGCTTGCCATATTCTGAGCTGACGTGGAGGTTGTTTTTGATGACCCGAGAAGTCATCGTCGGCACAGCGGCCGAACGGGCGGTCATGATGAAGCCGCCTAGTCGGTGGGTTTGTCCTAAAGCCAGGGCTTCCCCAGAGGCAATGTTGTCCTTGATAACAAGGCGAGCCATCAAACCTTTTTTCGACGTCACAGTGGAACTCTCAAAGAAAGCACCAATGTCGGTGTCAAAACCAGCGGATCTCGGGTAAGGGATCCCGAACTGTGCATCTAAGGCTAATGGTAACAGTAGGCGGGGACACGATGTTTACCCAGGTTCGGGCCCTCTCTATGGAAGTAATACCCTACTTCCTGCTTGATTGAACATGATGATATGCGTATTACAAGGGTTGATCTACCATGAGATCGAAGAGGCTAAACCCTAGAACCTAGCCTATGATTCTGATTGTTGTTGTCGTACGGACTAAACCCTCCGGTTTATATAGACACCGGAGGGGCCTAGGGTTACACAGAGTTGGTTACAGAGAAGGAAATCTACATATCCGAATCGCCAATCTTGCCTTCCACGTAAAAGGAGAGTCCCACCCGAACATGGGATGAAGTCTTCAATCTTGTATCTTCATACTCCAACAGTCGGGCATAAGTATAGAGTCCGGCTGTCCGAGGACCCCCTAGGCCGGGACTCCCTCAAAGGGGCCCTCCCATTTGGGTTTGAACTTGTCCTTTTTCTTCTCCGGGAGGCATAGAACAAGTTCTCCGACATTGTATGTTTTAGCCCGCACTTCTCTGCTTTGGTCGCACCTAGCCTGTTGTTGATAGGATGCGGACCGGGCCTTGGCAACGTCACACTCCTCTTTGAGTCCATCTAGGTCGTCCTGCTGATCTAGTTTGTCTTCTTTCTCTTTGTACATGTGCACTCTAGGTGAGTCATGGATAATATCACATTGCTATATGGCGTCTGCACCTTACACCACAAAGAAAGGTGTGTATCCGGTCATTCGATTGGGCGTGGTCCAGAGTCCCCAAAGTACGGAATCGAGTTCCTCAACCTATTGCTTGTCTGATTCTCATAAAGTGCGCACTAATCTGGGCTTAATACCACTCATGATCAGACCATTGGCCCGTTCGACTTGGCCGTTTGTTTGAGGGTGCTATATGGATGCATAGTCAAGTTTAATGCCCAACTTAGCGCACCAAGTTTTCACCTCATCAGCTGTGAAGTTAGAGCCATTATCAGTGATGATACTATGCGGGACACCATAACGGTGGACTATGCCGGATATAAAGTCAATAACTGGTCCGGCCTCAGCTGTTTTTACTGGTTTGGCTTCTATCCATTGAGTGAATTTATCAACCATGACTAGCAAGTATTTATTTTTGTTGCTTCCCCCTTTAAGGGGTCCAACCATGTTGACCCCTAGACCACAAAGGGCCACGTAATGGGTATTGTTCTTAATGCGGTAGGAGGCATGTGGCTTTGATTGGCGAAAGCTGGCAGCAAACGCAACGTTGGACAAGGGCTTGAACATCTGCTCGAGCCGTGGGCCACCAAAACCCTGTCTGGAACGCCTTGCTTACGAGGGATCGAGTTGCAGCATGATAACTGAGGGAGTCCTGGATTAAGGGGTCCTTGGATAGTCGGACTATATACATGGGCCGGACTGTTGGGCTATGAAGATACCAGATAGAACACTTCTTCCCATGTTCGGATGGGACTCTCCTTTGCGTGGAAGCCAAGCTTGCGATTCGGATATGTAGATTCCTTTCTCTATAACCGACTTTGTGTAACCCTAGCCCCCTATGGTGTCTATATAAACCGGGGGGTTTAGTCCGTAGAGACAACAACAATCATAATCTCATAGGCTAGACTTCTTGGGTTTAGCCATTATGATCTCGTGGTAGATCAACTCTTGTAATACTCATATTTATCAAGATCAATCAAGCAGGAAGTAGGGTATTACCTCCATAGAGAGGGCCCGGACCTGGGTAAACATTGTGTCCCCCACCTCCTGTTACCATTAGCCTTAGACGCACAGTTCGGGACCCCCTACCCGAGATCCACTGGTTTTGACACCGACATTGGTTCTTTCCTTGAGAGTTCCGCTGTGTTGTCACCAGAAGGCTTCATGGCTCCATCAATCATCTACAACAACGCAGTCCAAGGGGAGATTTCCTCCCTGGATAGATCTTTGTATTCGGTGGCATCGCACTGCGGGCCAGCTCGCTTGGCCATCTAGAGAAGATCGATAGCTACGCCCCTGGCCATCAGGTCAGACTTTGAAGCCTGAATTTTGTGGCCGATATCCGTGGAGACTTTATCTTCGACGGATTTGTGCCCATGACGGCTATCCCCTGCCACCAAGATGAACATGACCTAAATCTATCATCTGGCCGCGCACAGGAAATAGCGCCTGTAACCGCTCTGGCTCTAGATCCGGAGCACACCGCGTCGTCCGAAGACGGGAAGCTTAACCCCGCCACTGAAGCCGCAGACTCAATGGCGCTCGATCCGCACACAGACCCAACATCGAGTTGGGCTTGTGTCACCGGAACCTCGGACTCGTCTCCGGCCATAGGTTCTGGACCGCGTGCATCCGCGTCCATCGAACCTGATTGGGCGCCGATCTTGGAGTTCAGCTCCGCGGACATCTTCCAGCACTCACCTCTAGGCGATGTGTTAAACTCATTGAGATCCCTCTCCTTGTCAGGGTACTGTCAGCCGAACTATTCCCGAATCGAATGGGAAGTGGACAATGAAGAACTTCGTTTTGCACCCACCACCCACTTTATAGCCACTGTCGGCGACTTAACCGACATACTTGATTACGACTCTGAGGACATCGACGGTATGGACGACGATGCCCGAGAGGAGCAGGAACCACCACCTACAGGGCGTTGGACAACCACCTCCTCGTACGACATATACATGGTGGATACGCCCAAAGAAAACAACGACGACAATGAAAATCCAGTCGAGGATAAACCTCTTGAGATACAACCAAAGCACCGATGTTAGCGGCACCGCTCTAAGCCACGCCATAGTAAAAGCAGCAACACTGTCACAGGAGAAAACAATACTTCGGACGAAGCCAAAGACAATGAAGACCCTCTTGAGCCAACCTCCGAACAGGACGAATGGGAAGATGGGCAAGCTAGCCTTGATGAACAGGCCACGAATGAAGAAAAGGAGGACAGCAATTACCTTCTGCTCTCCGAGGACGAGGTGAGCCTCGACGACGAAGACCTTATCGTGCCTGAGGAGCTCGTCGAGCAGGAGCGCTTTAAGCGTCGGCTAATAGCCACTGCAAGGAGCCTGAAACAGAAGCGGCAGTAGGTTCAAGCTGATCAAGATTTGCCCAATGAAAGATGGACTGATGTCCTGGCAGCCGAGGAATATGGCCTCGAGAGCCCAACCAAAAGCTACTCGAAGCGCAAACTATTACCACAGTCCGATGATGAGGCGACGGAGCCCGTCCTACCAAGGTATAATGCAGCTGACCGACCACCACGTGGCCGAGAAAAAGAGGCACCTCGAGCCGAACACCAGCCCGCACTACCTCGCTATAGAAACAGAAATACAATAGCCCCGGGATGCACACATGACCTGCGGCATACCTTGGAAAACAGAGCAGGTCAGACAAGATCAATCTATGGATCGCGGGGGCGTGCCCCGATGCGCGACAATGGCCATCCAGCTGAGCGTGACAAACATAACCACGTCCGGGCCAAAAACCGCAGACGAACTCCATCCGAGCTACGCCATGACTTGGCCCGATATAGAGGCGCCGCACACCCCCTTTGCTTCACTAACAAAGTAATGGAACATGAATTCCCAGAAGGGTTTAAACCCATGAACATCGAATCATATAATGGCTCAATAGACCCTGCGGTATGGATTGAGGATTTTCTTCTCCATATTCACATGGTCCGCGGTGATGATCTTCACGCCATGAAATTCCTCCCGCTCAAACTCAAGGGACCAGCCAGGTACTGGTTGAACAGTCTGCCGAAAACTCCATTGACAGCTGGGAGGACTTGGAGGATGCCTTCCTCGAAAACTTTCAAGGAACATACGTACGACCTACGGATGCCGACGACTTACGTCACATAGTTCAACAGCCCGGAGAGTCAGCCAGGAAATTCTGGACTAGGTTCTTAACTAAAAGGAACCAGATCGTCGACTGTCCAGATGCTGAAGCCTTAGCGGCCTTTAAACATAGCATTTGTGAAGAATGGCTCGCCCTACACCTCGGCCAAGAAAAGACGAAGTCCATGGCACCCTCACAGCACTCATGACTCGCTTCTATGCGCGCGAACATAGTTGGCTAGCCCGTAGCAATAACAACGCAGGCGAACCTGGCACTACTGAAGCCCGAAACAGCAACGGCAAGCCTCGACGCAACAGACACAAGCGTCGAAACAATGGCGACAACACCGAAGACATGGCAGTCATTGCTGGATTCGGTGGCTCTAAATCCGATCAGCGGAAGAAGTCGTACAAAAGAAATAATCCAGGACCGTCCAGTTTGGACCGCATACTAGATCGACCATGCCAAATCCACGGCACTCCTGATAAACCAGCAAATCATACCAACAGAGAGTGTTGGGTTTTTAAACAGGCCAGCAAGTTAAACGCCGAGAACAAGGATAAGGGGTCGCAAAGCAAGGACGATGACGAGGAACCCCGGCCACCAAACACAGGTGTGGCACCCCGGCTCAGAGCAACTGGTTTACCCTGCATTGCCAGCCCAGAGATCGAGTCTTCTGGCAATACACAACAACATGGTACAGAAATAACTGCTTTATTGATACTAGCATGGTACAAAGGTCTGATATTGCATCGAAAGTCGAGGCCAAGCGGCACACACGGTGCTGCTGGACAATATGCACATTATTTCATGAACATGGCTGGGGCCTCGATCACACGAAACTACGCGGCAGCGGAAGAACGACGTAGCGGAACTCCATGGCACAGGGACACCGACATGGACACGGCCTAGACACGAGATGCGCTCCGATGCGAATCAACTTGCCTGAAAACTGGGATGACACACCAAGTTAGTACATTGAATGTACTTGCAAGCTCACAACAAACATAAGCATGATGATAGACAATATCATGATAATTAATCAAGTTAAATTAATGCAAGAAATTACTACAAATGTATAGTTATGCAAAGCAAGCAAACAGTGCGCCGAGTCACACGGACTCGCTTACCAGACGATTACCTCGTAACCAATCGGTGACCACACCGGGGTCACACCTGAAACCAATCACTCATGAACACCTCGAGTGTTCAAGGTTCACCACGAAACAATGCATCACAACAATTACTAGTTTTCAAGATTAATTATAAATGTTTATCCATGGTGTGACTTACTCCCGAGTCTTGCCCATAACCGAGGGCGCGGCTATCGATAGATTAAATACACTCTGCAGAGGTAGCACACTTTACCCACACTATGGAATACCTGGCCTCGCACTCCCATTCGGGTGGACCAAAGTACTCCGACGAAACCCTCCCTATGCCATGCACTCTCCCTGGCCACTCCAACCATCTCCCTCTCAGGGCTAGGTCTTGGGTGGCCCCGTGTCTACCAAAGACACCAACGGCCACCGTCGTGGCAAAATGGTCCCAAACAGGGACAAGGTACCATAAAACAAACCGAGCACACAAGGTTATGTCTGCCTACGGGGCCAGGGTATGCACGCCCATAACCTTCCCTCGCGGGAGGTACCGGTGAGAGCCACGACAAAGGACCGAATCAAGACCTTCCCATTAGGTAAATGTGGTCGCACTGGATTAAAAACCCGATTCAGTGGCACCATGATATGATCAACATCATATTCAAGTTGAACTTAATCAAGTATTAACTTTCAGAAAAACTTTGTATTACTAACATGGCATCATACCAAAAATCATGCAACTACTCGTCACACAGAGAAAGCAACTCTTAAGCATGGATCAAAACAAGCAATATAACTAAGTTGCACCACTAAAATCAGAAATTTCTCTGGTGATAAGTCATTTTTTCTACAAACAACATTTTTATTAGTTCATCATTAAGTTGAAAATTATTACTAGCAAAATAACTACCATGACTTTCCATAAAAAAATACCTAGTGCAAAATCTTAATCTTCTTAGCCAAACAATTCTATGAACTCAACCAAAAGCTAAAACAAGCATATCAAGCATCATAAAACAACTAGCAATTAACCATATTAATTTATCAAATTTTAAATGCAAATAAATACTCATATTCAAGTAGAAAATCATAGATATTGAAATAACACCATCCAAATGATGTTGTGGCTTGCCTTAGTGCAGAGGAGGGTCACACTCCTCCTGGTTAGCTTCAAGGCAAGATCCTCCTTCTGAAAATATTTTAAAACCACAAAGATAAATGTCAAAACACCTTATGAAAATCACAAGAAATTCTATGCAGCAAGGAAAAATCCACCTTTTGGTGTGCTGCTAGAGCTTTCTGTAACAAAGATAACGCAAAAAGAATCAATTCATTTGGACTTGTGGTTTAGAAGTTATGGCTGGTCAATGTTCGGTCAAATTTCTGAATAAATTTGAATTAACAGAAAATCCTGGGGCGGGGTGACGTCGAAGGCGTAAAGTGGGAGTGCGCCTCCACTCGTACCGCTTTAGGCGCGAGTGGTGAGGCTGACACTAGGCCCCACCAGTCAGGACAAAGAGAGGGGAATCAAGATCAGAGGAGGGGCGGTGCTTTGCCGGAGCTCATGCCGGCGACGAGGGGGTTTGGGGCTAGGCTAGAGGGATAGATTGGAAGCGGGGCTCGCGGCGCACCTGACTGTACCCGTGGCTTGGCGAGAGGTGGCCAGAGCTAGTCGCAGTCAAGCTCGCAAGCTTCGCTGGTGGACGGGGTTCGCCGGAGAGGTGGAAGACGGTAGCAAGAGGCAGCTCCGAGGGCTTGGCGGGGTCCAGGCAGCTCCAGCAGACCACCAAGGCCCTTCCCAAGCAGTTGCTTGAGCTCGAGAGGCCCTGGAGAGTGGCCGCTGGACTGCGGGAATCGCCGGAGTCCTCGGGTCGGGGCGACGGCCAGAGGCCTGCCCGACCAAACTGCGGTCATTCTACGTGTTCGTGGTGGTTGCACTAGTAGAAAAAGGGTCAAATATGAGAAACATTAGTACCGGTTTGCATATGAGCCGGCACTAATGCGCCCATTAGTGCCGGTTCAAATGACTTGGCGGGAGGTGACCTTTAGTACCGATTCTTTGGGAATCTTTAGTACTGGTTCATGCTTCGAACCGATACTAAAGATGCTGGTGCCCGGCCAGCACCTTTAGTACCGGTTCGTGGCACGAACCGGTACTAAAGAGGTTGTGGTAGGTGCTATTTTTAGTCCCACCTCGCTCCCCTCACAACCATTTGGTCTTCATTGAACTCTATATATAAAGAAGAAGAAGAAGAAGAAGAAGAAGAAGAAGAAGAA